>NW_010294784.1:30724-49525 GCF_000700745.2 Antrostomus carolinensis
ATTAACTCAGGGGTTATGGAAAGTGCCAAGGCAGAGCTTGGTCGTGTTTCTTAGCCATCACTCTTTCTCATCCATTTTTCAGGTCTCAGGGGAGTGGAAAGCTAAACACAGAACAAGAGATGACAGCCTTGGCACACTGCCTTAAAGTGAAGATGGTGCAATGAGGAATGAGCATGCACACTTACCTATCTGTGACTTCTTCCAGGTTTAGTCACACAGGATGATGGTGAGAATTTTTGCAGATATAGGCATGTTGGTTACATATTTTTTGCTTCATTTTCTTTTTGCTTTATGTGCTGGGAAAATCAGTAGTGGAATGGGAAGAAGCAAAGGAAAGGGGAGCCAAACAAACTATGGTACCAGCTGCCTCTATTTCTACTGATGCAGTAACCCTGCGAGCTCCGAGTACCTTGAAAGGGGAGTGGGCTTTCCATTTTGTAGTCCAGGTAAAGCTGTATCTGCTGTGAAACTGTTTTCACCAGCACTGCACACGCTCCCCAAGCTAACCTTCACACTGTAGGTGGACTGAGTGAGTAACCAGATGGGCTGGGGTTTGGTTTGTGTGTGCCTGCACAAAACTTGGAGAATACAGGACTAGGAGAAAGAAGTAGCAGGTCAACATCCACAGCAAGAATCAGGAATGGGGTAACTCTTACTTTACTAGGAGTTCTAGGGTCTCTCAAACCATTCTTCTGTCATGACTGAATAGCTGCCATTTATGCTTCCTTAAAACCTAGTCAGAAAACATGGTCTAGATAAACAGGGCATTTGTTCTTTTCTCTATAAAGATTGTCAAATCCTTTTATATAGTTTATATAGTTTATATAGTTTAAGACAGATGGCAAATCTCTGATTCCACAAGTAAGAGGGAGGGACTCCAAGCCCCTACTGCTAACAAGTATGACATACAAGGGGGTAGTGTTGTAATGAAAGATGCAATAATACTTACAACTATGTACTGATTATGCAGAGTAAGGTGTGCAGAAAGCGTCTGAAATGTTCACAGAAATACCGTGCAGCAGTTTGGGTGATTTCTGGAACACCTCTAACATTGCTCTCGGTTGTCACCCACGATACAATAATTTTGCCTGCACAGCGCCAAGCCCACCAGGCAAACACCTTTGCAAGAGGAATCGTTATGGTCGGTGAAGCTAGTGAAAGCCCAGTTTCTCTGAACAGTTTTTGTTCATAGTTATTTTACAGGATTGAAGTTAACATGACAGAGCTAAACACTGCTCTCAAACAAGCTTGTGTTTATAGCGAGTCCAGTACAATTTGTTATTTGCATTTCAGTATCATCTAAAGGCAGTAACAGATCTGTCACTGAGGACTTCAGTAACAGAGCAGTAGCAGGAGCCACAAGAACAAGTCACCCAGATCTTCACACACGTGCCCAACCACCACCAGCCACTCACAATTTCACCCCAGCTCCCCATATAAAAGCCAGGCTCACGTGCACAAAATAGGCATGTTCAAAGACACAGATATATTTGACCAACTAGGTTTTCTCAGTACAGAGTGATTTAGTAAGATAATACATTAAGAACTCCAGTGACTCTTCAGTTGTGAAAAAAACTATCACTGCTGGGGAGCCAGGGCATGACTCCCTGTCACACCATCACCATTTATTTGAAAGACAGCACTGTGGGGCAGCTTGAGCTCCCTGCATTTTTCCTCAGAAGATTTCCACTAGTAACTAACAATTGGTGGTGGGAGAACACTTGTGTAGCCGATGTCCATAAGTGGGGTTTCACGACCAGTTTCAGCCAGTCAAAGACCCTGATGCTGCCAAAGGGGTGTGGGAAACAGAAATGGCCATTCTTACAGCACCATCTGCTTATGTGGGGTTAAGTATTATATCAAACCCTTTGTCTCATCTATAAAATATGGATAAAACCTACTATATTAGAGGGGGGTGTGAGGCCTAATTTAAAAACTAGCAAGAGCTCTGGGTTACCTGGTATAGGAAGTTAAATGCAAGGTTCTGTCAGTTGAAAATGTAGCTTGCTCAGAACTGCCATACTGGCATAAATGGAAAATAAAAAGTGTACTAGAAGGAAATACCCTACATTCTTAACTAGCCCATCAAAGTGCTCTGCTGCAGTGATGAAACCCAGGTGCTGTCTAGTTCCCCAGAAAGTATATTCTCCCCAAACACAGCATGGCTGTCATGAATTAGGCTCCTGGAAAAAAAGATTCTCTCTTCAGGACTCAGTACTGTTAATGCAGCCTGGAGAAAGACAGGAGTGGAAAGATGAAACAGGCCAAAAGATGGTATACAAAAGGCTTTGACAAAAAGCTTTTTTTTCCAAACATGGCAGCTTTGCACAATAGTGAATCCCTCGCCCCTTGCTATGACAACATCAGCCTTCATGACAGAGGTTCTCGTGGGCAATTTCATCAGAGGACAAGAATCAGAAGGACATGGAAATCAAACATGTCCCAGCAAAGGCCAATGCGTACTGGCAGTGCAGTCCCTACAGCCACTAACCCCACTCTGTGGTTAAACAGAAAATCTCCAGTCTTCAACCAGCATCCACCCACCTACCTTAACAGCATTAAGCCAGATCCAATGTCACTATGCAGTACACATCTGTCCTCAGACTCCAGGACAGCACTAGCTTTATCAGACAAATACAAGAATGTAAAGGTGTAAGTATAGAGCCTTCCACTTCAACGGGGTGATTTGAGAAGTGCTCCCTCCCTAGCAGGAAGAAATAAGCAAACCAGAGGTCATGGGTTCCCCCTGCATTTGTCTTGTGCTGTGGTAGCTGCATGAATCAGATGCTGAAAGAGTCCAACATGAAGCAGAATCTGATTTAAATGAGCTGTACACACAACCATGTGCACTACTTAAAAAAAGAAAAATAGTATTAAAATTTTAGTTTCATTTCTCCCTTTCCCACTTCCCTTTCTCAGTTGACAAGTCAACCAGCTGGTTAACTGCTCTGAACATGCACACTCATTCCCACGTTTAACCAGTGCTCCCAGCGGGGCACTGTGCAGCCATATGCTACACCACCACCTTTTAATATTGAACCACAGCACACTGCCACTTCCTTAAGCTGGTGGCTGTGCTCTGAGTGACAGCACCTGCAGGAGCTTAGCAGAAGCAACTGCTTCACAGAGAAGCAAGACACAGTTGATAGCTTCTTTCTGCAGAACGCAGTAGGAAAAGGGAGCTATTGCCTCCACAGGGACCAAATGACCACGATGGATGATGTCTTGCTGTTACGTGGTTCCTGTTGAGCGTGTGACCATGCTTTATTTAGGTTTTGCTCCTCCTGTGAACACTTCATATAGATCTTAAAAGAAAAGAGAAATATCTGACAATACACGTCAAAACTTTAACCCAAAGCAAGCTTTCAGGAAGCCTTTTCTAAACATGTATGAAGTGTGTAGGTTTTTTCTTAACCAAACAACAAAAAGTACAACAGCCTTCTCAGCAAAGCCAGATGGTAAACAAATGATAAAGTGGAACAAAATACAGCAAGCTGACATTTTCCGCAAGGTAACTCTCCCTCCCTATTTAAAAGTACCCCCAATTATTTCTTAAATAGCATGAGTTTTTAAAAGAAAATTACAGACAATTTAAAAAAATTGTAATTTGTAAAATATTTTGGAACATCCCTTAAAACATTTTTCCACCTTTGACCACCTCTAAAGCACAAGAAAGTCTTCAGTACAGTGAGAAGTCTACTCCAACTTTTATACCAGTTAATACCACAGACTACTGAGCAAGAAAAAAACCCACAGTCGAGCCTTCACTTCAGAGCACTATTTAGTTAAAGATGAATTACTTGACCTTTTGTCAGTGTACAATGGAACAGAAGTCAAAGACACACAAGCTCTTCTGTTCTCTAAACAAATTCAGACCCATATCTATAAGAAATTACCTTTGTGTTAGAATAGAGCACACATTCCAGAACAAAATGTTTAAGCTAATAAAGCTTCATGGAAGCCTCAAAGAGGGCAGATAAGTCTTCTTCTGTTTGGGGACGTGGTGATAGTTTAGTCACTCTCTCCTGCAGGATCAAAGAAAACTGGATTACAGAAGGTTGCCAATAAAATTAATCAAACAGTAGCTGAACTATGTGCCTTTGTACTAATGTCCTTCACAGAGAATAACAAGGTTTTACAAATAAGTAATCAAGTAATTAAGGTTGAAGCATCATCAACTGTACAGTACTTTCAAGAATATATTAGTGCAAATTGCCTATAATTAAATACACAGAAGCAGGATTAAAATGCAGTTCAGCTGCAAAGTCAAGTACTTCAAACATGGGTCTTGTCACAGATGTCAGTGCAGTGGTGGGTGGGTACCCTGGGAATACAGTCCACTTTAAAATTCATTTGCCAGCATTGGAACTAGGAGGTCAATTTTTAGGGAACAAGATTTTCAAAATACAACATCTGTCCAAGCCCAGGAATCGCTGTAGATGGGGAGAGTAAACAGTGATTGCAACTCAGCTGCCAAAAAAGACACAGCAAGGGATGGTAATGAAACTGCTTAATAAATAGCCTGACACTTTGGAATCAGAATACAAAATAGTTGTAGCTGGTCATCATCTGGATGGTGATTCAACAGAATTTTCAGATGCTGAAGTCCCATCAACTGAAATGAAACTCAGGCATACGCTTCACTGCTCTGCTTGACAAAATAACCACAAAGGCAGGGATGGCAATTCAGAAAAGGCCCACACTGCTGAGGCTGAGGAGCTGTATTAATGGAGGTACTCAGTTACCGCAGAAACACTCAGCTGAAAGGGCCTAACGTTCATGTACTCATACTGCTTATGATTAGCACTTTGATGCTTTCAACAATCATGTCTTGAAAGACTGGGGAGAGTAACAAACATCTGCAAAGACAGAGGCCAGGCCTACACTAGGAAAGTGTTGTCTTCAGGTGAACACAGTGTACTTTGGCAAGATGGAGTTTCTCCTGCTACAACCTGTTTCAACATCTCCCTTGTGGGAGGGGCCTTGCTCACACACCAAGTGGGATGCTGGGGAAGGGGCTCCTCCAGCCCCTGCCTCGGTGAGAGGTTCAGCTCAGATACACTCCGAGCACAGCACCCGCCACCGCAGCAGCACGAGGCTGCAGCCACCTCGCTTCCCTCTCAGCCCACGGGGCTGTGATTTGTGGCCAGGCTGGATGTGGTTACACACCAAGAGGGGCCACCGTGCTGTGAACTTAATGTGAAATATTGGTCTAGCCGTGGTGAGGAAGTCAGCTGTGAGATATTCACCCTTCATTCACCATGCTCAGCATGGTTAGCATGGCTTGTGACGAGTCTGAAAAGTGCAGCTTTGTGTGTGGAACTTCAGCTACAGGAGAAGCTTTGCTGGCACAGCAGCAGCAATCAAATTATACCTCTTTCCCCATCCCTGACCAGTGCTGCTATGCACACAGATACAGCCAAAGAAAAGGCTAAGATTCTTCTACAGTTTTGAAATCAAATGGAAAATTCTAACAGCACTAGGGCAAAAGGATGTTGGTTTTTTTCAGACTCACAATATGCAAAATACAACAACTCAGTGCTCGAGTACTCAGTAAATTCATCAGGCCTATATTAGGACACTCTGGGTCAAACTACAGTTTTGCAGCCCTGGGCACCGAGATGGACAGAATTATCTGTGACAGGAGACAATCACCCTGACAGGCTGTAGCATGTCCCAGCTATACCAACAGAAGGCTGCAAATGGATGCTCCTCCTGTATGCCTGACACAGAGGCACCAGCACTCCCTCTGCACAAGCCTGCTGGTATTTGCTGGTGCCCAAAAAGCAAGGCCCCAGCTCAACCAGAATGACTCAGTGCATTCTGGTTTAGTGCCAAAAATGAGCAGCTCCTGGCTCACCAGTCGTTCAGTCCCACTGTAGCTGCCTCTGGGATGTCTGCAAGGGGTGGGTGGGCTAGAGAACAACCCTTCCATCATCTCTCATTTTCAGTCCTCCCCTCCTCCCCTCAAACACCATCACAGGGCTGGCCACCTTAGACCGTGGGACAGCATCTTCTTTGCTAGACTCACTACTCTCTGTAAATAGGATCAGTTTCAACAAACTCACTTAGAAAGAAGAATAAAATTCTGTTTTAACCTCAAGTATAAATGTTTGTCCCATCCCAAATCCCTGCAGTTAGGGTAGATTAGTTTTGTTTTCCTGTACCCTGCACACTTACTAGTGCTATCACCACTGCACCAGGCTGCCTTGCCCATGTGAATGGGCCAGTGCTGTATTACAAAGAAAACCAGCTGCAAGATGAAAAGAAAAAATGTACTAAAGATTAACCTGTATGCTCTACCTCTGTGGGTGATAATGGACAATTAAGGAACACTAATACATTTTCATCATGCTACATCTCATATACAGAAATGAAGTTTGAGAAACTATTAGGTCATCTCATTTTACACAGTACCATTAATCATCAATGCCATGAGATGACAGTAAATGAATTAAAAGTCAATTTGAGCTAAGCTAACAAACAAACAAAAAAATCCCTTCAGTATCTTCTGGTGAAGAACCTTCCCCCTCCCCCCACTATGCAAAACATGG
Organism: Antrostomus carolinensis; assembly: GCF_000700745.2. Lineage (NCBI taxonomy): Eukaryota > Metazoa > Chordata > Aves > Caprimulgiformes > Caprimulgidae > Antrostomus > Antrostomus carolinensis. The sequence continues at coordinate 37,279 of NW_010294784.1, forward strand.
CTCCAATGAGATGTTGTGCTTGTGATGACCTGAACTCAATTGTTTTAAAAGGAACATATTTATCAAAACAAACCTCCTAAATGCCCCAGAGCAATTTATACGCATAACCTATCTGATGGGTGCTCAGAGACCTTAGTTTTCTTCCTGGCTTTGCCACTGCTCTGTTGTGTGTGATCCTAGATAGTTGTACCTTTGTGTCATTTTCTCAGGTATAAAATAGGAATATTAGTATTTACCTTCTGTTATAAGTTGCTCTGAGATTTATGAATGAGAAGAACTAGACATGGTAAGAGGTATTGCTGTAAAAAGGGAATAACCTTTCAGCCTACAAAATCTGTGTTTTCTCCATAGGGTCTATTTCCCTTGCTACTTGGTGGAAATAAATCTGAAGTAGACAGAACAGTCCGTAGCATATGAATCAAACTGTCTTTTTACAAGGAAGATACCGGATTTAGCTTTTGGAATGGTGTGTTGCTTTTTGCAGTGTCTTTGTGAGCACTGAAACAATAAAGGGTATTTAATCTATATCATCCCAGGGGACCTTATTTCAAATTCTGATGGAGGTCAACGGAACAAAACAGCCATCTGGGAAGAAAAGTGCAACTTCTCAATATGGAAAAGTTTAATGCAAAGTGAGCTTGATCATTCTTACCAGATAGCAATTGCTATTAAGGCTTTATCTATAACTCATCCTGCATACATAATTAACAGAGATAGTTATGAAAAAGCAGTATCTTCTATAAATATCAAAGGTCTATGAAAAACATCCTCTTTTTTAAAAAAGTGTGATTTAAAAAAAAAAAAACCCAAACCCAAGCATCTAGCCATTCTTTCTGAATCCATCTGAGAACAGACTGCTGCATGCACTCCATCTCACTGAAAAGAAAAGCCTAAACTGTGCAGAGAAATAAAATACCGTTGACTATCCACAGTTTTCCCCATTTTAATTGTTTTCATGTAGGACTAGAAATAACATTTGCTTGAAAATAAATACTTCTGTTTTTTCAAAAATCTGTTCTATTTTATTTGACAAGAAAAACTGTTTTGCTTTCTGTCTTACCTGAGGCAGAGTGCCTTTGACTAATGCAGGGATGTCTGCTTTAGAATAACCAATTGCAGCTAAGCCATCATCAACATTCAGATCAAATAGGAATTTCCGGAGCGTGTCTGCCAAAATAAACCCCGCATCTTTGATTCTGGCAGTGCGGATGTCAGCTCCTAAAATAAGACATAATGCCTTGACTGTAGGGTGGAGAGAGCGGAGGAAGCCTGTTCTGGACTTAATTTAATCATAATATCAGCTGAATACATATCCATACATAACAGTCACTGCCCTAAAAGCACCATGAAGTAAAAAGAGGAATCAGTCTTAATTTTACAGTTAGAATAGTTGTTAAAAGGTGAAATAAAACAAGATGAGGAGAAGCAGGTAACTGCTGCCAGAAAGACTAACTGCCACATGAGGTTAACTTCCCTTCCCTCTGTGACTACAGGGAGAAGCACTTTTCAGTCTGACTAACTGCTGAGAGGAAAGAAGCTAATGCATGAACGTCAATGGTATTTATTTTTATGGTCAACGTGCCAAATTCTAACTTTATTTTAAGGCCTTGAGTTTGCTGACATCTAGAGGACACAGAAACCACTAACTGTTCTGTTCAATTACACGTTCAAAGAGAAGACTAGAGCATGTAGGCTGAGAAAGACACGAGATGGCACGGCAGTGTTCAAGGGGTTAAGTAACTCAAAAAGCATTAAGTTTAAATGTGCTGACTTGTGTAGGATAATGTAGAACTGAAATGGAGGAACTGGTATCTTTGAAACATCTACTGAACTGTAACAAAAGCATCAATATAAAATGAGATTGCCAATATTTCCTACAGAATAGCTTGCTTTCCCTTCTTCAGTGAATGATCAGGACTTATTTAAAAGTAATAATAAAAACATGTCCAGATAAAAGACACGAGCTCCTCCATATGATTTCTTTTCAAAGTAAGCTGAGCTAAATTTGTTCTCCGCGTAACCTCAATGATGTTACACCAGAACTATGCTAGGTCCAAATGCCATCCTGAGAGATGAGTAAGAGCACAACATAGCTACAGGAAAAATATTTTCAGTGATCCTCACGCAGTTCAGTGTAACATTCAGAGGGAGTTAAGTGCACAGGAGACCAACAAGCTCATTTGAGGGGAGCTCAGATATTTGGGTAGTAAGACTGGCAGTACTGTAGTAGATAATGTCTGGGAGAAATTGATAAATAAGGTATGACAGAGTCTTGTACAAAGACCTATGCTACTGGGATATGCCATGCAGTGTGACTTTATCCTGAGTTCTGCTGTAGAGGAGTAACTGGGACATAAATCCAGTATCTTCAGATAGTAAAGCAAAAGGGGAAGGGATGAGGGAAAAAAAGGGACAGTAAACATGAAGGGCAGTGTTAAAATATTGCTATAGTTCTAGTACTTTCCTTTTGCTCAACCTAAAGGATACATCAGTCTTGAATTACATGTAGAAAATTCGGGGCCACACGCACACCTATTTCAACTGTTTAAGAATCCACCCAGGGAGGTATTAAACTTTTTCTGGCTGTACCCAAATTCACAGCTGTACATACACACAACATAACTATTTAGTAATCTGCTTCATGTCATAAAATACCTTCTTAGTCATTGCATTTGGCAACATGACAGATCTGAATCGGCTACTGTACTCAGCTGGACCCTGGACTGGAATCAGAAGTAAACACTCCAGGTGGGAACTAACAAATTCAATTCCATGTGACATGTTTTCAGCAGAGTCCCTTTACAGCAAGGCAGACAATAATGTAGTTTAAATTTCTACTGAGAAAATTAACAGAGCTTTTAGAGACAGAATTTATGGCAGCAGCTCATACCACAAAACCTAAAGGAACTGCTTTTCAACCACTTGTTTTAAAAATCAAGGAGACAGAGTTCAAATTCTCTGATATGCTGTGCTGGCCAGCTATTCAGAAACATTTTCTTAATCTACTTTGAGTTGTGTGTTACTGCTGTACAAACACAGACATTTCATAGCTTAGTACATGATTCCAACTAGGTTTCTGTTCTGGTTTTGACCATAGGCAGGACTGCATATTTGTAGGAAGGCTGAACAAAGCTTAGAGCCAACATTTATAAAATAAACCGAATTTTCCCCCAATGTAGTTTTTCTGACCATGTTATTTTACATCCTCTTTAAAATACTGTGATATTTTCATTGTCTGTATAAAAGTCCCACTCCTTCTTGAAACTCACAATGCTTTCAGATGACTTATCCGAGGAAGTCATACACGTGACTGGATTGCTGTGACTTGCATACAGAAGGCTGACCATACAAGGGAGTGAACACATTTTTCAAATACCAGGTGAGCTGCCCTAACCACTTTCTCTCTACTCTCTAGACTGCTGTGCATGTGACTGTGTTTGCTCATTAGTGAGTACAGGTACTAGCAGCGGTTTAGCTACCACACAGACTAGTGCAGACAAAAAACCTGACCTTAGATATAAATAAATTATCCCACCACAGTGCCATGCTGTCACAGCTAGACTGCTAACAGCTCCAAGACTACATCACTGAAATCTAGTTTATTACACACAGTCACACTGGGGGTGCAATGAAGAGGTATCCTTTCTCTAGACAGCTTCTGGTGATAGGTTGCACAGATAAGAAAGCACTGTATGAAAAGGTAACCTTTAAATGAGCTGTCAGCTTGCAGCATTTACTTTTATTTTTATAAGAAGCAGAAAAGGCCACTTTGTTCATCAGCCCACTTCTGAGCTATCACAGATGTATCCACAGAACAGATACCTCATGCCTTCCCTTGACATTGGCCACTGAGAAATTCCAACACCTACAAACAAGCTTAGAAAGACTGAAACCCACAGTTGTGTGCCACAGGAAAGAGTAGGAGGAGTGATTCAGAACATCACTCTGTCCTAACTCATTGCCAAAGCAGGGAATTTGTTAGGCAAAATGCTTCCTTTTAGCTAAGAGATGCACCTGAGTACTGGTTTGTTTTATGATACCGACTCTAAAGTCACTGGTCTCCATAAAGCACCAAGAGAGAAGCCAATCACAGCTACTCTCTCCTGATTTGTAACATCTAGTTAATTTCAGCTGTCTAATTTTCTAGCCATGAAGCAGACTTCTCCAGCTTGCCTCTCTAACTACATCACCCAGTATCAAAATTTATCATTATTCTACCTAAGTTTGTAACTCAAGTCTCCAGAATCTTGTTTTTTTTAAATGTAAAATCATTGCATCAATCAACTACAATTGCTTGCATACCTTTTTTTTCCTCCCAAAAAGACATTTTGGAAAGAATTCCATTTGTGTAAGTTGTATCCATAGAGATTCCTACCTAGTATCTCTGCAGCTTCCAAGTGCCGCTCGGGATGTATCTGTGCCGTGAAAGCAAACACTGCTGGGGATGTCAGCACCACCGAAAGGCCATGTGGCTGGGAGGAAAACAAAACAAAACAAAGTCACATCAACAGGACAGTACTTTCATCTTCAATGTGCTTTAATGCTCATTAATGCGAGATAACAGAGAAATGAAATGTATAATACGAAAAGAAAGGTAAACCAAGTTTTACCACTAAAGAGTGATCCACATTATAATCCTTTGGTTTATAAGTTTTCACCAAACCAGAAATAGGGTAAGACATTCCATGGCTGGAACAGAGAGTAGAGAGAAAGTGGTTAGGGCAGCTCTCCTGGTGTCTGGAAAATTTGTGTTCAGTCCCTTGTGCCATCAGTCTTCTGTATGCAAGTCTCTCAAAAGTACTCAAAGGTATTTAGGTACAGATATGGTATGGATATTAGGTACAGACAACCCTCAACCCTCTGGACCTTAGGGACCTAGCTGTAAAAAACACTGCCTCCTTACTCTGCGAGTGTGAAGTTACATTATTGCACTGGCTGGACTGAAAGATGCTCAGTTACTAAAGTAATACAGACACGCCAAAACCAGCATAACTGCAGCCCTACCTGATCACACCGCCTGAGAAAAGGGAATGACTGCTTGCTAATAACTTCTCCACATATTTCAGGCTTAGGCTTTGCTTCTCTGATATTTTTTAGTTTTTATTGCCTTGTAATATTCGTTACAGCTCTATTTTGGAGACATTCAAAACCCGCCTGGACGCCTTCCTGTGTAATTTCGTTTAGGTTCCTGCTCTGGCAGGGGGATTGGACTGGATGATCTTTCGAGGTCCCTTCCAATCCCCATCATTCTGTGATTCAGCCTGCTGAATGCCCTCCCCATGGACAAACTTACAGACAATTGCATCAGTTCAGGAATGGCACAAGATCACCTCATTGCTGTCTCCCTGCAGAACAGCTGGCATGAAATCCAATGTTTTAAATAGTGTTGATTATTTTCCCTATGGTCTTTACTATCAAGGAAAGCAAAGAAGGCCATATTTTGGAATTTTGACATAATTGGATTCGAACATCACAGGCCAGAATACACAATCCTCACACAGGTAAACACCGAGAGTCCATCAATTTCTCAATGTCTCTGACAACCTGAAACAAACACCAGCTAGAAGCTGACCTTGGATAGGGTTAACATTTTTCTGTACTCACCAGAGATGAACACCAGCATTGCCAAAGCCAATACCAGCAAAAGCACTTGCTAGGTGCATGTTGGCTCTTGCTTCACAGTCTTCAGGATTTCTGATGGCTCTGCGCACCATGGAGACGAAGGTACCAGTGAATTCACAAATGGCTTAGTTATTTAGGATGGAGAAGGGTGAGAGCGCTTCTTTATGGACAGATACACAAAAACCTCTAAGATAAGCTGAGATAAAAATGCTGGAATGGAGTCACACTTCAGTCAGAGAAAAATCCTGCTGCTGGATCAGTAAGTAGATCAAACTGGATCAGTGAAGGGCAAGTTTCCTTTCACTTTTCCAAACACTGAGTAAATAGAGTGAGTTTAGCCATAGTCACCTCAGTGGTGGTTTAAATGATCCTACTTAGGAGCTTTGACAATCCTATCTACGGCTCTAAGATCACTTCAGCTTTCTTACCATCTCCGTAGGTGGTGGTCTGGACCCCACCATCTGTGCAGGAAGAGGCCAAGGTTCCTTGCCTTCCTGTGCATCAGACTGCTTGTGTAGTTTGACAACATGGAGAAAAAGTCTGATGAATAGATTCCACAAGAACAATAAACACCTACTTTGACTAGCTAGGTATTGTAAAAAGTCTTTTACAAGAAAACTTAAATTGATATTTAATAGAAGTGGTACCCCAAAGCTGTATACAGGGTAAAACATTATTGGTAGGGATCAAAACCAACTCCCAGTTAACTCAAAACTTAATCTAAGTTGAAGGTCTTCTAAGTATGAACCAGTTCTGAGGAAATCCATTTGAAAGTGCATGTGGTTACCTTCTTAGTGGATATCTTAATTTACACTGATGGTCACAGAAATTACACCAGTAGCATTTCATTCAGTTTGTTACATATTCCCCTTATACTATCACAGAAAGAGGATTCTTGAAAAAATATGTGAATTCTGCTCCCATATTAGCTAAGCAGCTTGAAATAACTTTAACTGAGGACTTATAGATTCATAGAGTCATTAAAAAGCTACCTCATTGAGACAACCTAGTAACCCTAATTTTACTTTCAATTTTATTTGAAAATTTTTTTCTTTATTTAAGAGAAATCCAGGGTAGAAAATGAAGGTTTAATGTAGTAGTTTGCCTTATAATTCAAGTTTACCTATAATTTAATTTCTCCTAAGCATCCCTTTTTGGGTACTGAAGACTGAACATACTGTGAGGGGGGTGGCTGTTAAACATTTTACCTTTTCAAATACTTAGCCACAATGCGCAGAGCATGAAGAGCCCAGACATCACTGACGGGGTTGCTGCCTTGGTAAGCTGGTCGGTCGATGGGATTGGAAGGGCAGGGACTGCGCATGTTGTAAGGAAGAGAAAAAAGCATGGCTAAAAGAAAGATTAAAACCCAAATTATTTAAGTGGGAGAGCCCCATTTTACTGCCTTGCTGTTCTTTGGATGCAGGTTCTTCTTATTTATTTCCAGTGTTTAACAGTTGCCAAAAATAGAAATACAATCTCATAGAGAACCGGGAGAACGCTGGGCGCGCACCTCCAGAGCGCTTCACTCTCCAACAAACACACAGAAGGCAATCCAAAGACAGTCACAATCTATCAGCTCACACCACACTTAAAGTTAGGCTGGATGAACTGGCATCTTAGGGAGTAATGCTTTCCACTGAAGAGCACTGTGCATCTGCAATGGGTGCATTTCCTTTCTGTAGGACAGGAACTCTAAGAGGATTTAGCACTGGAAGCATTGTAAGCTATCTTTTTTTTTTAAAAAATATTGACCTTTAAAACATTAAGAATATGATATTTAAGCTACGTGGAACTGTCAACAGTCATCTCCCATATACTCGTGAATCTGACTACATAAAGAAGGGGCACTGCTTACAGTGCTACATGTACAAAACTACAGAAAAAAACATTTTCATTTATGAAAAAAATACCTCAATTCCATTACAGATATTGTAGTTCAGCACACTTCACCAAGCTTGAGAAATCACACAGTTTCATTATACATCTATTACTTTAATATACAGAGCATCCAGAAGCAAAGTAAGCTCTGGCCCTCCAAACAGAAACTTCCATGCATTTTGTGCAGTTAAAAGCTGTAGGTTTAAGGTTAAGATAATTTTGTGCCAAGTGAAAAGCACACTATGAGAGAGGTTCTAAAGATAGTCATAATTTGGCTAAGACCTGCCAGCATCCCACAAGCCTTCTCAAATTTTTGTTGACACATCCTGGCTTTTATTAGAAAATCCTTGTTCTCCGTTCCCTGCCATGTCTGTGAGACATGCTAAATGCGGTCGCATTGTGATTAATCATCTACATGATCTCTTAAAAAGGGACATCTGGACTCTCTTCCCTGACAACAACCATCCTGGAAACAAACAGTTTCTCCAGTGCACTGCAAAAACATTAAAATTTCTGTAAATGAGTGACTTGTTTCCATACATTCTGAGGGAGATAGTAAAATTAAGTAAGAGGAAAGTATACCAGAGACCACCTTAACAAGAACAGGGAAGGGGGAATAAAGATCATCCTTTCTTGCTCCTAAAGTGTATTTTTAATACAATCATAGTAAAAATACAAAACTGTAATAAATTCAAGTAGCAGCCTACACAGAAAACTCACCAAAGCACATCAAAGCCACTGTTGGCCACTATTCGCTCAGGCATGGACAGTGTGTGTAAAGGATCGATGATGCCTAACGTTGGCTTAATGGCTCTTGAAGCAATACCTGCAGTAAGTGAGGAAAACTAGAGAAACAGTTTTTGCAACAAAACAGGCCAAGACAAGCTTAAGGTTGAAAACACAACAATAATGAGGGGAAAGTATTTGAAACTATTAAAATAAAAGCAGAGAGAGAAGGGAGAGTAAGAAGTATCTATGAATCCGAGTCTTGCTGGTGATGAAGTTCCTATAAGAGAGTTACACGATTTGGGACTGTTGCCTGAGGTGAATTATACCAGACAATGTTCTCGCCCCATTTGCAACCTTCCCTGAGCAGCCTGTGCTCTCAAAATGCCTGTGCTGAACAGCAGCTGCAACATTCTTCTTAGATTTTTATCTTCTGTGAACAATGGGAGGGCAAGACTAGCTTGTATCTACAATTAATTGCTATTGCTAATTTGCTGTCTTCAGCATCTGTAATAACCATGCCTTCGTATTTTGGTTAAGGGGGCACAGATGTAGCTCTGAGAGAGACAGACATATAGACAGACAGACAGACACAGACTGATTCACTACATATAGTCTAGAAAACTCTGAGCTATGGTCAGAACTCCTTAGCACACCTATTTGGGTCCCAAGTACTGTAGACTGTGTGGCATATAAGATCTGTACATTTAGAACTAAAACCTCAAAACAGCTATGAAGTTTAAGATGACATTTTAGCCTTAGTCTTCATTTGCCAGGGATGAAAAGACCAAAGGAATACAGTGCCCCTCACTTGCACAGCATCTCAGGCCTGAGGTTTCAAAAGTCAGGAAAAGGAACATTTGGTTGCAATTACACAACAAAGAAACAGAAGTCTTAAAAGCAGAAAGAAAAATACAAAGGAAATAAAGAACAGTTGGTTGACCTTGAATGTAAGTAGAAATTTCCTTTGCAATTAACATTTTCTGCTATTTAAGAACTTGAAAGATTTTAGTTTCCTGTTTTGCCTTCAGACTATAATCCACTCTATTACATAGGTATTTCATTATGTTAATATGCTATAAATTTAATACAAGGAGGAAACCTTTAAGCTCTTCAAATTTGCCTTTGGCAGTTGAATCAAACAAAATGACACCTGAAATGACATGCAGTATCCCTTTCTTTCGAGGCAGGGAAATAGCGAAGACATTGGAAAAACAATCGTCTTAAATAGCAGACAGGGAAAAAAAAATCTCACCGGTTTTTACTTTTAGTTCTTTGAAGTCAAAAATGGCAACACCAGTGGTTTCACTTCCAGTTCCAGCTGTCGTAGGAACTTAAAAGGAAGAATGGGGATACCAACACATAGTAAGTAATATATAATCTTGTAAAATAAATAACTAAATATACAATAGTAATGCCACCAAGAATACAGGATCCAGGAAACCTCGGAGGTATCCCTGATCCAAAGCCAACAGGTCAAAGAGAAACTGCCACATTGATCTCTTTTCTCAGTAAAAAGAGTCAAACTCAGCTAAACAAGATAAAATAATGACAAAAACTGTGATTTTACTTCCACTGAAGCAAATGGCAAAATTGCTGCTGAATACAACTAGAGGAGAAGTAATACCACAGGAAGGTCACGGCAGACTGATTTCAGCAGAAACGTCATACTGAGTGCAGAATGACTCCCCTTCTCCCAGCCCTCGCTCTCACACACCCTGCTCCTTCCTGCTTTACCTGCAATAAGTGGCTTGAGGGGCACGGTGACAGCCTTCCCTTTCCCAATAGGAGCATTGACATAATCCAAGAATTCTGATGTAGGGCTGGATGCATACAGGTTGGCAGCTTTACAGGTGTCTATTACAGATCCACCTCCAACAGCAACATAGGCATCAAACTCTCCCTTTTTAGCAAATTTAATGGCATCTAGGAAACTTGGAAAATAAGAAAAGCTTTCCAATTAGTCAAGAGAAAAACAGCACACAGAGAAACTAACTGTTAAGAGCAGCGCACAGGTCACAGGGAGGTGTTTGAACCCCTGTATGGCATGCTGTAAGAGCCTAGGCACTACTTTGAGAAGCACACCATCAGAAGTAGTACCTGTGGTCTGTTGGTTCCACCCGGACATTATCATACATCTGAAAGTTTATACCGTGTTTTGCCAAGGAATTCAATACTGCAGTTACAGGGGGGAGTTGGGAGAGGTTTTTATCCGTCATCAAACAGACTCTTCTAGCACCAATATTCTGCAGGTCCTACAATAACAGTGAAATTTAAAAACAAACAACTGGTATAAAACCATACACAACTATTTAAATACTAATCCAAATCAACTGAACCATGTAATAATAATTAAAAACTCAACCTAAAAACAGTTGGTTATTGCAAAATTTTTGAAACAGTATCAGCTAAAGAACTGATATACACATACAGATAGGATGCAGAAAACGGCGTAAAGCTGCCCAGCTTACACCGCTGAAGTCTTACGATAGAAGAAAATTAATGATAAAGACGTTGAACAAATGAAAACCATCTGGAATTACTTAAGACTACAGTGAAATGTTGAATATTTTTTGGAAATATTTTTTTCCTATACAACTCCTGTGAACATAAAAAGCCTTTTCCACAGGTTAGGTCTCACCTGACTGCCCATCAAAGCATGGCATTGAAATCTTGAAAATTTAACACTGAATATTAATTTACTGACTAAAAAAATCAAAATAAGGTCACAAAAAGAAGAAAAATAATACTGCATACATACTAACCTTTGCTAAATTGTCACAACAGCTATACCATACATGCAATTTTAAATAATCTTAATGCTGTTTAAAGACAGAAGTGCTGTCTAACTTCACTTACTATCTCTTAATTTACTTTACAAATTCGCAAATAAAAAAAGAGAACTGTTAATTCCATAAATGCCAAGAAGAAAGGAAAAAATTATAAATGAAAAAAACCCATGATAATAGCAAACTGGAACAATGTACTCAGGTGAATCATCTCACACTACTGAAACAAAAATTCTACACTTTCACAGTGCAAACTCAAAGCTGAACAAATATCCACCTAATGTAATGGAAAGTTTCTGATTCACTTTAATGAGCACTAGAAGAGACGAAAGCGATCTTGAGAAAATCCTGGTGAGTCACCAGGATTCAAAACTTTTTAAATTAAATTCCCTGTCAGTGGAAATATACTGTTGCATAACCCCAGCAAATCATCAACAATTCAACTATCCATTGAGCTGCATTTCATGTACTCACTTATACCACAGCAACACTGATGTAACACGCTCCTGTTCTTTACTCAACGGTATCTTCCAACCACTTTACACTGGTTTATATGACTACACACACAGCAAAGCAGTGCAGATTCAGACACACCATATATAAGCTTCCCCTTCTAAAATGGATTGATAGCATCAGCAGCCCTTTAGAAAATAACTTTTCACCAGTGATGGAAGCTTACCAGGCCAATCTCTTTAGTAACTCCTTCTCCATAGCGGATGTTCGAAATGGCCATCTACAAAAAAAAAAAAAAAGAACATTTTTTTTTCTCTGGAGAAATGGGAGAAACAGCATCTAGTCCCAAGCAGTCAAAATGAAATATAAATATCTACTCATGTAAATATTTGTTCAATGTCATATTTCAAGGTATACAAAATACTGTTTATATCAAATATATTTTATTATTAAATCTACCTCAAATGCATAGTCTGTATTTCCCAGGGTAGGCAACTCAGGGGCTGGAATGAAAATGAAACAGCAAAATTAGGGAACAAAAAGTGACTTCAATCTGTATCTCAATCCTAGAGTTGACAGACTCCTTCGCTTTTAAATTCACTAATACATTGGCACAGGTCATCTTGGCTTGTCTGGGGTAACAGTTACCCATTTAATCCCTTGTTTGTGAGATTAAATGATCCAAGTACTTAATTCAATTCATATAATCCAGCAAAACAAATGTGTTTTTACTTTATTTCAAGAATTAATTCTTTCCTATAAAAACAGGGTAAGTC
>NW_010294784.1:49556-51728 GCF_000700745.2 Antrostomus carolinensis
GTTCACAAAGACCAGAACAGCACACGTTAAGTAGAACTGAGTATCTGGAGAGCACACAGGCTGCTACACGCAGGCTGAGAGGTGCTACAAATGTGTAGGGGCCACATGATAACCTTCAGAACAACTTTTAAGGCAAATCCATGAAAAATCCTCCATATGCAGTGGGACAGAGAACATCTTTTATGTGTGTGAGAGTAATACTAACAGGTGCTTACACTTCTTTTGACTCCTGCCTAGTCCTGAACTTGCAGGTGAAAATGAATTGCTTGTTTGAAAATTAAGAAACTGCATGCATTGCAGGGTTTTAATAAAAATCACTGTGGCACTATCAACTTTACTTAGTAGAAGAGAGAAGATATGTATAAGGATAGTATTTCAGTCACATTGTCTCTCTGCCATGTCATTCTTGCACGAATTACCACAAAACTCAGTTTCTGGCATATCCTGATTTTGCCACAAAGTGAAACAAACTGCATCAACTGAAACAGCCCATTCTTCTCCAAGAAAAGATCAGATCAGGCAAAAAGCTGAAGTTGTGCCTTCTGTCTGCTATATTAATTGAAAATATGCAATCTGGATTCAGATCCAATGAGTGAAGCCATGATAATGAGTCTTACAGACACTCTGGGGTTCACTGAAGCACTGACCCACAACAGTAACAGATAGATGTATTAAAATCCTTTATGTGCTTTCTATTCAAGCTCAGGCCAGCTGCTATCAGCTCTTTCATTGCCATCTCTTGCCAGGCTGTACATGTTTGACCTCTCCTGGAGTGTGAGTCTGCTGTACTCTCAGTCATTAATTTGACAGGCTAAGAACATGTCCAAGCCACTTACTCTCCTGCTTTCTGAGAGTATAATAGATACCCTGCTGTTGTATTCTTGAGCCTAACTTAACCTTAACCTTGAGGAAGAATTTTACGGAGTTCAAAAATTGCACTATTTCTTCAAACACTGACAAGAAACAAAATGAGCTCTTTTTTTTCCTGCTATAGTCACTGTTAAATCAGTTCCCACTATTTAGAGACTTACTGAACCGATACCATCTTGCTACATTATAGGCTCCATTACTACCTAAAACTTGAAGAGAGGTTTCTTAACTAAAACTTCTATTTAGGAAGGGTTTAGTTTGAATTGACTGAGTAGTTCATCACGTAGAAGAATGAGATTCTATTTCTCAGTTGCATTGCTGTCTTGCTGTATGATTGTCTTGGGCAAAACAAATACCTGAATATACATAAAACTTTTACATATGTAAAATGGTAATGGTAATTACTTTAAAAGTGTCTTAAGTAAAGCATGTGAAACCAAGCCACTCAGAATTATACATTGCTGAAATTATGTCCTGAAATACTAATTTTTATTGGATCTGGAGACTGACCAGCAAACAGATAGCTATTCCCATAGCCCCACCACAGTCAATGCAAACAGAAGTTCCTCACAGGGCCACCCTCGGTCTCTCAGCTCTCCTGCTTTTATTCCACAATCCTGGTGTAAGCGAGCTGAGTTTTCGGGACTGACTGTATACAAAGCCTATGAAGATTACAAATAGCTACTTTTTACCCATATTGCTTCCTGTTTATCTTCTAACATAACAGATGCATATTTCTCCCCACAAAAACAGATCTAAAGTTGAGATGACTCAGGTGATGACAGCAGTAGTAGCAGCTAGAGCAAATTTCTGCTCAACTTGCCCCGCGGTAATGGGAGGGAGGGACAAGATGTGTTGGTTGTAGCTTACGTGGAAACAGCGAATCTCTCCAACAATAACCACTATCCTCATACACTTGCAAAGTAACAGACCGCTTACCTTCTCCTTTAAACTGTTGTCTTTCCTACGTGTTACCTGCACCCTCTGCCCTGCTTACACCGATACGTATGGATCCACAGGGCCATGGTCTCCTAGAGAATTATTCTGGAGACACAAATTAAGTCTTACCTTGGGAATAAGTGTGGCAATGGCTCGGGCACCGACATCTAGTTAAAAGGGCCGGGGGTGGAAGAAAAAAAGAAAGACACAGTTAAAAGGAAAAACTAAAGCAGGAAAACGAACCTGTCCCTGCCCCAGCGTCTGCCCTATGCACCCTTTGATCGCGCCCTGCCCCAGGGAGGCAGCAGGCCCTGGCTGTGCGAGGGGGCCCGGCCCAGCCCCGCGGCCCGGCAGCTGGGCTCC
>NW_010294785.1:0-3162 GCF_000700745.2 Antrostomus carolinensis
AATAAAATATTTTTATTATATATAAAATATATACTTTATCTATATATAAAGCTATTATAACGTCTGATCCAACTGTGAACTGCAGGGGAAAAAAAAAAGGAATCACACACTACAGTAACTGGGAGGGGGGAGAGGAGTGGAAATGGAAGGTTTCTCTCCATTTCTCTCTTGCTTTAGGTGCAGTAGTACGTGTTTCTCACATGTTCCCGCTAATTACCAGCAAGAAAGTTCTTCCGTGCTCTTGCTGGATTTGGTTTAGTAATCAGCCCCCATATGAGTCACACGGAGCACGCAATCCCACTGCCGTGTGAGTGACAGCTAGCCGGCGCTCTGGCTTCTTCTTGTCCCTTTAAAATCTGAAACCAAGCGTAATGATTTATCAAACTCTTATTATCAAGAAAATGTCAAACGAAGGGCACCTTGCTATGCACTGACGCAAACCCAGTCTTTCCCAAGGAAGTATAGAAAGCTTTGCTCTGGACTGGGCAAAATCCAGTCTGTCAATCGCCTGTCCCGCTCTTTTTAGCTCTACCGAGTCGATCTGTGGCTATTTAAGAGATGGTAAGTGCTTGATTTCTTTTCTTTGCTCTTGAAAAAAGGGTTGAGGGGAGGAAAGCGGTGGCGGAGGGGGGGCTGTCCGCGGTGCTGATGCCGCTGTCCGCGGTGCTGCCGGCGGAGCCAACGCAGGAAGCTTCCCCCAACCCTGGGGTAGGGCTGCTGTTGGGGAAGGGGACGTAGGGGAAACGGTGATACCCCAAACTGCACTCGGATAGCGACCGAGTCCTTGCAAATCTTACGCTGACACTGTGAGACGGGATTAAGACGAAGAGGGAACTTGGAAACGGTGACGGGTAGTTTTGTGAAACCTTGTGAAAAGACAGTGTATTTGCAAAGCTAATAGTAAACCGATGGACAAGGTAGGGTTTGTCTGCGGGTTGTTTAAGTTTAAAAAGAAGATATGTTTTAAAATATAATTTTAAACTGGAGGGGAAACTCGGGGAGGTGTGTGGGATTGTCATCAGTAATCTGCTTAATGAATACAGGAATGCTGAAAAATCTTTAGAGGTGTGCAAGCAGAAAATACAAGAAAAAGAATAGGGGGAATTAGCTATTACTAGTACTAATTCTACTGTGGTTGTGTGGTTATTTTTGCATTTCACTGTCTTGCTGTTGGGTTTTGAAGGGTGGCATCCAGCTCAGAACTGCTTACCAGTGATATTTTGCTTGTTTTTTAACATCTCTGGCTGCCTACAGGGCAGCTTCTCTATTGCCTATATATATTAAAAAAAAAAGCTCCAGTGTGCATTGTTGAATGACAGAAAGGAAATGGGGCGTAAAATTAAAGAATCTTTCTACACTGGTGATAGGGAAGGGAGCATCCTACAGTCGTGATGTGAAATCTAACGAGGTCTGGCAGCGCAGTGCTGTAGAAACACTTATTTAAACTCGAATTATGGGTTTGCAGATGCTGGTGTGGGTTTTTGTTGGTTTGTTTTGAGTTTTTTGTGTACCTTACCGTTTTCTCCAGAATATTAACATTGAATGAGAGGGCAAGCAGGTGAGCCAAGGCATCTTGAAATTCTGCAACACTTCAGTATCCAGATTTTCTAGTGCACATTTTGTGCCTGAGGAAAGAAATTCATAGAATCTCTGCAGTCTCTGTTTCTTTTGGTAAAACATGTGACATTGTCATTTTAGGATTACGCCGGTCAAAGGGATATGAACAAGCAGGTTGTGAACAGTCCTGAAACCGTTGCTCCTGGACCCAATGACGGTGCGGGAGTTGTCAGGATCAGCCCTGAAAATGAGCTGCAGAATGCCCCATCACAAGCCCCTGCAGTGGTGGCCAGGCTTCCCCGATCACTCTCTAATGACAACAAAACACTTTCCTCCGAAGAAGCTAAACCAAATGATTTTGAGAGGACCAAAGTCGGGATCTGCAAGCTCAGCAGCACCCCAGTGCAAGCCAACTCCATTCTCCGGAAGGAATCTGTGGAAACATTTCCATGCAAGCACACCTCCGGGGTAGGGGCCACCGGGCAAGCTGCTGTCCCCCACTGCAAAATTCCTGCTTTGCAAAGCACGGATGGGGACGCTCATCTAAACCTTGGTAAGAGCACATTGGAGCAAAACAACGCCAAGGGCGCCTGGGTGACCTTGAGCCAGAGTACCGTGGTACTGGGCACAGATGGCAACACCTCTGTTCTTCCTGGCAGAGTGGAGGGGGTAAGTTGACTCCTTACAGGGTTTCTTCCCCCCAACTTCAGCTGGTGGGAGTGAGAAGTCTTTGCCATTCAGCACCGATTTGGGGCTGTAGCTCTAAAATCAGGTTCCAAAGCATTTGGGGATGGGGCTGTGCCATGGGGAGGGGAAAAGGGGAGAGAGGGTCTTAGATAAAGTGCTGTGCTGCTGGCCAAGTGCTAATGGTGTCACATGGGTATAAATGACCATCGATAGTTCCTGTTAATTCCAGTGCCTACGCTTGGCCGTGCAATGCGGTTGTGACCTGCAGTACACGGGTGTGTACACCCCTTACACCTCCTGCAAGAGGACAAGTCCTGTCCCCAACATCAGATATGGAAGGATGAGCTGCTCATGCCCTGATCTTCCCCTCCTCGGCTGCCATTCTCCTCCTTGAGCTCAGCTAGTTGCTCATGCCCCTGGCAGCTGAATGGCTGGGAGCCCGGAACTGAAAATGAGGAAAAGTCAGTCAATCAATCAATCAATCCCACAAGATGTCAAATACTCCCAGACCCCGGCCCTGCAACCTCCCGTTGGTGGGGTGGGAGGCTGGGGAGGTGACACCCCCCAAAACTCCCCCTACCCTCCTGTGTCTGGGTTTACCCTGAGAAAGGGGGCGGGTGGCTTTATTCTCTAATAAGCGGGTTTTTTACCTCATTTCTGTGTGCCGGGGAAAGGGCTGGGCCCCTGGGGGACTGGGGGCCCCTGGGCTGGGCCCCCTGGGGACTCTGCTGATGCTCAGCCCTTACCCCCCCCGAGGGGTCCCGTGCGCCGGGGAATTAGGAGCCAGGTGACCACCCCCCCCATCCAGGGAGATGCGCATTGCGGTGGCCGGGGGTTCCAGGGCAGCGGGGACTGACCCCTCTCAGCCCCCTCGGGCTGCAGTCGCCCCCTCCACTCCCTCGGGAGCGACCTGAGAGC
>NW_010294786.1:0-266 GCF_000700745.2 Antrostomus carolinensis
GGGGAGCTCCGCGCCCACGGGCCGCGGTGCTGTCCGAGTGGCCGCGAGTGTCTCTGCTCGGGCACCGAGAGGTGGCTGCACCTCTGCACCGAGGACCCGTTTCAGGTGTTTGATCTGTAGGTGGAAGGTGACTGTCCTGTTGTGTGGGAATTTACGGGGTAGCTTAATTCGCTGTTACCCAGCGAGAGCTTTTGCCGAGGCTGCGGGGTCTTTCCCCTGGAGGGGGCTGGCCCAGCCAGGAGCTGCAGGGAGATGTTGTGGCTGGT
>NW_010294786.1:279-5123 GCF_000700745.2 Antrostomus carolinensis
TGCTCCGCGTCCCTTCGCTCAGCTTGTCACTGCTGAGGATTACAGGATTGTCCATAGAAATGCAAAAGCTGGTGTGTGAGTGCGGGAGACCCGAGCAAAGGTTACTTATGCTGTGGATCAGGACCAACTCCCCGGTATTTATGGCTTTCCAGAGGAGTGAATCTTGTCACATCTGCTAATAAGCTGTAGAAGAGAAAGACTTAAAACTATGATTGGCACACAAGTTTGTGAGCTTTGGGGGGGGGATTATTTATTTTTGCATAATGCTTTTTCTAGATTGATGAAATTGAAGCTCTTTCATCCATATATGGTGAAGATTGGTGTGTTGTTGATGAAGATGAAAAAATCTATTGCATTAAGATTAATGATTGTCTGGATCGACCAAAATGGACCCTCTGTCTGCAGGTATAGTGAGTTTGGCACAGAATTTGCAGTTGGATGGTTGCAGGCAAAATCTTGTGCCTGTGTGAAACTCTATTTAAATAGGATTCGTTATCTTCTCCAATGGATTAAGGGGCCTTTGGATTGGAATCTGTGATAGACATTCCAGTGATTGTTCCTGTAACACATTAATATGCTTGTGATATTTTCAGTAGTTACATAGCATAATTCCACACTTGACAAAAACTGATTTCATTGCTTTTCTCCAAAGACTAGTTTAAAAAATACTGTTTACATTGACTGTGTGGGGCACCTCAGTGAATCTGATGCAGTTGCTTCTAGATTTACTTTCTGGCAAATGTGGACACAAAATGAAATTCGGATCAGCTTAACTGAGTAACTTGCTACTTTATGCTTACAGAACTGAAAACAGTAAGTACTTAGTGGAAGAAACACTGAAGCGTCTACTTACGGAGGTGCACTGCCACTTAAATAAGTCCAGTAACCATGTATGCAGCTCCTTTGAAATGTCTTCTGTGCTTTATTTTGCATGACACTTCATGCACAGAAATTGCACCCTGAAATATAATATTGGTATGCATTACCATTATTGGAATCCTGGATACAGATATTCAGGTTTTCTTGTCATTCTGTAACAACATAGCCAACTAATTTCTTCATTTGTAACCCTGATTGTAGTCCTGGTGCTCGACATCAGAGCCCATCAGAAGAGCTCAGCTAGCTGAGGGTACTAGTCCAGTGAATACTTACCCTGAGTTTCCTTCAGGTGATTTTGCCGCCAGGATATCCAACTGCAGAGCCACCTATTTATCAACTAAAGTAAGTGAAGTTTTCTTTCAAACATTTGTGTTTCTTTTCTGAATTACCACTGTTAATTGTTTGCAGTGTAAGTTGAAGTTCAGTTAAGATGACTCCTTGAATTAAAGTGTACAGGGGATGGGGAATGTTTCCTGGAAGAATATTCTGTTCTTTCTCCCATGTTAGCCTCATGGAGCTCCCTATGACAGTTTGCTCTCTTCCCTCAACTCTAATTTTTGCAGCATTATTTTGTGGCAAGGCGGCAAGTAGACTATGGAGGTATGGTGGCTACTGCCTGTTGTGTTGGACAGCGGTGTCTCATCACTTCCTTGGCTGCACCCCTCTTGTCTGGATCCTTGTTTCAGGTTGTAAGGCATACTTCTCACCTAACCACTGGCTCTTGTTGGGATGGAGCCATGGCATGTGCCATCTTCCTGTTTTCCTTCCCTGCTCTCCCTTTGTCTCTTGACATGTAAATGAGATGGGAATGGAGACATGTAAGACTGGTCCCTGATCTGGATGATAGAGGGCATGACACACAGCATATCTAATGAGTTTTGGTCAGCAGTCTTGACAAAGCAATACAAAATAGTGCTGGTAAACTTGAGGCAAAGTTTATAGTGCTGAAGCAGTTGGAAAGGTGAATGAATAATATGTAGGGTGACTCTGGAGTGACAATGGCTTGCCATGAAAAACGAGTCCATCTTTCTCACCTGAAGTAAGAAAAGGCAGCCCAAGTTAAGAGTCTTGAAGGGGAACTGGGTGATAATGCTTTCACCAATATATTTACAACTGTAATCTTGTTAAGTGGGAATGATTTATTGAAAATGTTTTATTTTCAAGGTCTTTCTCACATTTATTTTAAAAGGAATGTTTATTGAGATGATGGAGTCAGCATATGGGCACAATTTTCATTGTATTTCTTTTCATTCTAGTGCCCCTTGGCTTCGAGGACAAGATTATATGGAACTAGCAAATAGCTTGGAAGAAATATATGTGTAAGTTAGAGGTAGAATATAGTAAAAGGAGATAATGTGTTTTCAGTTTCGTGCTCTGCTCAATGTGTGCTGTTGGAGTACTTGCATGACCTAGTAGTTGCGAAGTGATTGCTGCAATAACCATAAAACAGTAAGTTTCTTTTATAAATCTAACCATTAAAGATGCCAGGCATTTACTAAGCATTTTGCCAGATGGGAATGTGTTAAAGTCTGACAAATTTCTTTTATATTGTTTAGACCTGGTATTCTGTAAGGATAGAAGTCTTCATTTTGACTCCTAATAGTATAGACTCCCTTTAGAATCTGTGAGATTGATTATGAATTGGTACTATGGAGTATGAGATTTCTGCATTGGAGGGTTAAACTGCAGGATGTGGAAGTGTTTGTTTGTGTCTTAGAGCATAAGTGGCAGAACAGTTTTTCTTAAAAGGTTGCTAAGGGATAAGTAGGTTTTAAAACAAATTAAACACATGCAGAATCTATTAACTAGATTCTGTAACATAGCGGACTGTTTATTATCACAGTGTGCAGCTAACAACCACGCAGAATGAATGCATGAGAATAAATGGAACATTTAGAAATGCTCAAATTACGTGTTTTTGAATTACTGTGAAATTGAGGTAGTAAATGTAGTAATTTTGTATGGTTTATTTAATTCTTTCAGATCCCAAAGATAATATAAACTAAATTAAATGAAAATATGTCATAAAGAAACACAGTCATGCCCAAAATACTGAAATCTAAGCATCTTGCCTAAGAAATGTTTTTTAATGCCATAAAATAAGGAAGAGAGCACTTGCATGAGGGTTTTTTATCTGCTTAACTCAGTTACTTTGATTAACTGAGCTTCTTACATAATTAAGCAACAGATAATTTAAGCAAGTAAAATTGAATTTGAAATGTTAAAAATGCACAAAGATTTTGAGTGCAAAGTCCTATGGGATCATATTAACCACCGTTGTTCAGTGTAGCAAAAAGGGCAGAGATTGTCCTTAACTCTGTCCAAATTCATAGGATTTATTGGAGTCTCTAGCAGAGGCAGAGCTGCTGTAGGTGGTTCTTCAAATGACCTGAGCATCTGGTGCAAGTTGCCACATGAGGACTGTGAGGAGAAATAGCATGCTTGTGAAGCACTTTTTTCATTTATTTATTTTCTTTTTTTCCTTCCCCCCTGCAGTCTTGCTGTTAAATTGTGCTACTTAAGATCAGTCCCTTGCTGCTCTGTTCTGCCTACATCAGTTGCTATTCAGAACCCTCACTGGTCTCCTCACATTTTGTTTAAAAGCAGGAAATGAATGCATTTGTACTTTAGGCCATATATGTAATTTTAGATTGTTTCAAAACCTCTGGATTAGTCACTGATGTGCACAGTGTTTGTGAAAGCTTTTTACCTATCCCATGTCTAGTGGTCAGATAAATAGAGGTATTCTGCATTGTTTACATTGTGGTTTTTACCAGGTTTCTAGTCCCTAGTGATGTAAATTTTATAGTTCTGCATTATAAAACAATATGAACTATACTGTCAATCACTATGTCTTCTTAAGGAGGTGGGAAAAGTGGACAATTATAGATCACAAGTCTGCTTTAGGAGACCTAAAGTTCTTAAAAATGTAGCAACTTGTGTTTGGATTTGTGTTTTGTTGGGTTTTTTTTCCTTCCCAGATTTTCTTCTGGTAAGACTTTTATTCAATAGAAAGCTTTGTTTTGTGACTTAGACACAAGTGACAAGAAAAATAGCAGCATAGAAATGTGAGCTTTCAGACTCAGTCTGAAAGGTTAATTTGCAAATAGGTAAGAAACTGAAATTGGGTTATAGCTGAAGAAATTGCTATTTACTTGCACAAAGCAGAGAAATCTTACTCATTGGCTAATGTCTGTAATCATTCCATCATTAAAACAAATATAGTTCTTCATGTATTAAAGTACTGCTTCTGTATGGTAAGAAGCAGCATGAAATCAGGGCATTGAACTGTTCTGGGGTCTGTACAGATTTTGAAGACAGAGTTACAATTTTATTAATACCTTATTTTTGCTTGAATATTTTTCTTAAAATATGTGTATTTGTTTGAATTTTTTATTTTATTCAGCGGTAGTGCTATATACATTAAGCAAAGTAAGAGTTTGAAAATGTAATTTTGTCACTAATATGTACTTGCATGGTGCCCCAGACGGTGGCAGTAAGAATAAAATTAATGAGAAACCATCAGTTACCTACAGCCCTGAATCTTTAGTTTTGCTTTTGAGACAAACATGCACAGTTTGTAAACATATTAAAATATAATTGTGAAGACAACTTTTCAGGACACCATTTAAAATATATTTTCAGTTGTTTACGTGCTGCTGCACATTAAGGCAGCATTTCTTAACTCTGAATATACAGATAAAAAAATGTGCTCCTTCTGTCCTCCCCCAGCACCTTAATACACACCTGTGCCCCTGACTAAGGACTGCTGGACCTAAATCCTTACCTCCCTGTCCTATAGAACTGCTTGTTACCCAGACTTTAGCGTATCAGTCCAGTGCTCCACTGTGTCTGCTGCCACTGACCTGCTATTGCAGTCCACAGAGATGAACCTCTGCTGGGAGTACACTGACTGATTGAGGGGTGAGAGGAGCAGGGCTGTTCCAAGGAAGAGCCCCCCCCCC
>NW_010294786.1:5165-58185 GCF_000700745.2 Antrostomus carolinensis
GGAGCTCACCACTGGCAGTGCAGTACTTTTTGTAGAGAAAACTCACCCAGAGCAAGCTGTAAGGCTAGACGTCCTAGCTTAGTATTCTTTTGAAAATACTGTGGATTGTCCAACTTAACGCTTCTCACAGTTGCTTTCCCTTTCCTTAGTGGCCAGAAAGTTTCTGTCAGTTGTCTGTGTTCCTCCAACATTGGTGCTTTTAATGTTTGGGAGGGAAAGCACAAGCCACAAAGAGAGTATGTAACGATGCAAGTATCATGTGTTTCAGCCAGTGAGCTACTGAGACAGAACTTTCCACAACCCTGTTTAAGCTCTTTATCTCACTAGAGTATAATGTTCTATTTCTGCACGTCTGATATCTGTGTGTATATATGGTGTACTCTCCAAGTGAAATCTGCTGAAATGGTTCTTCGTTCACTCTGAGTTTTAACTTCCAGGCAGAACCTTGGTGAAAGTATACTTTATTTATGGGTGGAGAAGATACGAGAAGTTCTGATAGAAAAGGCACAGTCATCAGATCCAGGTACTTCAAAAACACACGGGTTTTTCAGATTACTTCTTGTTCAACTGAAACTGTAAGATTTCATTACAAGTTAAAGCTTTATGCCCAATTTCGTATTGGAACTAAGTAACAGAGAACAACAGTCTGCAGTGTTATGGCTTGTTGTTTTACAGTGATAGCTCCCCTTTTTAAAAGGGAGTGGGGTGACCTCAGTGAACTAGAACAAGGTCCTCAGTTCTCTCGGGAATTGAATCACTTTCAAAAAGTGGTGGGTTTTTTGTGGCTTTTTTGTGCATTAAAATGCTAAACTGCTGTGAAGTGCATGAGTAACTTGCATGCATGCACTTGTGGCAAAAAGAAATAGTATTTTTCTAAGCCATGGATGTTAGCTTAGTCCTATGAGGAATAAATGACTGAAGAGGGGGGAAAAAAATTTGTATTTTCAGTGCTCCTTCATGATAAGATCTAGTTTTAGTCTTTCAATAGACTGTGCATTTTGTTGCTGTAACATAGACATTTAAAAAGTCATTTTTCATTAAAGTGACTAAAGGAGTGGATACTGAGAAGTGAAAATTTTACTGACAACATTGGAAGTTTATTGGATATTTTGACAGCAACCTCGTGGCTTCTACTTAATATATCTTATGTTTTTTCTAGGCCTTCTGAATATGCTATATTACCTCTCCTCTTTTTTATGGAAAATACCTGTGTTATAAAAACTGCATCATCACCATGTCATAGGCCCCCTAAATAGGAAATTAGATTCTGATATATTAACTTGTCTGTAAGGTAGATTCCCTCTAAATCCAGTTGTTAGAGCACTATCTGTGTGTGATATTTACTCTTTTGCTATTGACTGTTATTTTTTGTATGTCCTATGCGTGAAGGAAAATAGGATTTTGGGAGTCCTGGAGTACTTGAAACATGTCCAGGGAGATGTTTCAAATATAATAATTTTGTAACCTCCTGTAGGAGCATTGAACAGCAGCTCTACATTTTTTCCCCAAATGACCAATAAATGACCGAAGTTCTTGTGAAACATCAGATTATTTTGGTCTCTAAATTCAGATTAAATTAATGGTAGCATTGTAAATGTTTAATGGAAATGGTAAATATTATTGTTCTTTTCTTTTTAGAAATACTGTTAATTAGTATTGAAACAGAAGATACTGTGGAAGGATCCTATACTATGAGTATTGTATTCCTAATTCTAAGGAAGATTTTAGTTAATAATGGACTAAGAATTTCTAGGTTTTGTTGTAATTAATGTTACTATTCTGCATTTCATAATTTTTAATGGCAAACTGATTTAAGTTGAAAAGTCAGATTTTTGAGAAAAATAATCTGAAATTTACTTGTCTCTCTCTCTCTCTCTCTCAAAAAAAAAAAAAGTATAATAAATTCTGCTACTTGTATCTTAATAGAACCAGATACTAAGAAAACCAGTGAAGAAGATGGAGATGATTTTCTCCTAGACTATCAGCCCATTCAGGAAGATCCAATTAAAACGTTAAATTGCATTACATCTGAAAGTCAAGAAGGTAAAAAATACACCCTTGTTAATTCTGATGTAATACTTTAGAAGAGAGAGAGGCTTTAAGGTTCTGGTTTTCTACTCAGCATTTGAGTAAAATTAGTAATGTTAAAATTCTAATAAAGATTTATAACAATCGTAAAAAACCCAACATTTTTGGTGGTTCTGCATGTCGTCTTGTGTACTTCACTTTAACAAATCCCTTTTTTAAAGTTGAGACTTTATTTACTTATGTAGCCATATACATTGTTTCAGTACCCTTAAAAGAAAACAAACACTTCCTTGTTTGTGATCAGTAGATGAAGAGCTGCCATCCATACATCATGGAAACCCAATCACAGATCGAAGGAGTACTTTCCAGGCACATCTGGCTCCTGTGGTGACACCCAGACAAGTTAGTAGAGATCAATTCTACTCTTTTTGTCTGTACTTTGAGCTTGACAAAATATTACTGAAATACTTGGGATTAGCCAAATAATGTCTGTCTGCATCTTTGTGTGCTAATATTGTCTGAATAGTCATCAGTTTCTCTCTTACACTATCAGATAAATAGCTCTAAATATCAGTTCTGCAGTGCTTCCTGCTGTTTTTTTATCATTATGTGCATTATATCTAAGAGAATAAGAACATCAAAATTTGGCTTTTGAGTGTTGGCAAATTTATTGTAAGATATTTGGAAGCTACTGAGTCTTACCATGTGCTACTTGGAAGATGAATTAAAATGAGTTTATAAATGTTTTCCCTCCTTCAGAAAGGAATTGTATTGAAAAATACACTTGGATAATGTATAAATAAATCTTCATGGAGACCTAAGTGAGAGGAGTAACATGTTTCTAGAATTATATTTGCCTACAACTAGAAAAATGTCTGCACTACTTCCTGTCTCTTACTGGATTCATTGAGGACTGTAGACCTAGACAGAGTGCTAGAAAAGGGCAGCTACATTTTGTTTGCCATCATGCTTCCCCCCTTTCAGCAATTTAACACAAGGTAAAGAAATTATCCATGTGTTTAATATTACTGATTTTTTTTTCCTTTTATTCTATGTGGAATTTGTCCTGTTGCTTCTTGCACCAGAATTAACTTTCAGAATCCACAGCATTGTATGAAAATACACCTTCCTGTGTTGGCTGTGAATCAGTCACTCTTGGCTTTGTTTGTTGCACCTCTCTGCTTTCTCCGTGCAGTTGGATTTTGTAGCCGTCTATCATATTTTATAGACCTTAGTTTTCTTTTTTCCGGGCTGAAGACCCCCAGTGTATTTTGGTACCTGTAATGTATCCTGTAACCTTTTTGAGATGCTGACTGGAATGATACACAAACTGAAGATACAACCACTCCAAGGACTGATAATGAGTGTGAAGAGATTTTCTGTTTTCCATGTTCTTTTCCTAGCGATACCTTTCTGTTTATGTTTTTGTCCTGTACTGAGCACAGGGCTGGTTTTTGTAGACATATCTGTTATAACACCAGGATCTCTTTCTGCAAATGCCAGTAACTAGTTTGGAGTCACTTTGTACATCACTTTGCATCTGTTAACATCAGTCGTCTTTGATGGTCCCTGTTTAGTAGGAAAACTACTGATCTACTCATCTTTTCTTGTCATTAACTGGGAATTAAATCTTGAGAGGATTTTCCTCTTTCCTTTTATCCAATTCTAGCTTTTATTTTAAAAATTTTTGGTAAGGGTCTTGTCAAATGCTTTTTGAAATTCCAGATGATCTAGATCTGCTACATGCTCAGTGACTCTGAAAGAATGTTGACAGATTGACAGGATTTTGAGGCTTTTTTCCCTGTACTAAAGCTGTAACATTTTAAGCTCTCTGTGGGTTTTTTGTATCTTGCTTCTCCCTTGTTAGTGTGCCTAGTATGAACATAAGACTTGTTGGCCTTTAGTTCCCTGCACCCTTCCTGGAGTACTTTTGAGATGTTGATGTTGCATCAGTCACCTGCTGCTGCAGAAGCAGTTTTAAGTGTTAGGTTAGGTACTTTAGCTATAGTTTATACTCCAGTTCTCTTTAAACTTTTATATGTGTATATATATATGAGATCTGGTTTTGATGATTTGTTTCTATTCATTTTAACAGCTTGCTCAACCTTATTCTGTGATAAGGCTCCACTATATCATCCTTGCCTGACCTTTTAAGTTCATAAATAGTGTACATTCATTTAGGTTTTTGTGCTACAGCTATATCTTCTTCAAGTGATTCTTTTTTATTGCATATATTATATTTATCTTCTGGCAGTACAGATCTCTGGTAAGCTTCAGCTTCTCATGTGTTTGAAAAAAAAAAAAAAATTAAATTTTATTTTTACTCCCTCAGAAATATACTGCACTTTTCACATCTGTCTTGTCATCTATCTTATTTTTCTCTGTCTGGATACAACTTGAGCTTTTCTGAATACACTTTCATCTTTTTTGAGCTATTCTTTTACTGCTTGCAAAGTTAAAGTAATTTTATTCATTAGGTTAATGTGGAATAACTCAGTGTTTTAAAATACTCAGTACATTACCATTTTCATTAAACTTGCACTGCACTTCAGGGGTTTTCTTAGCTGTGCTTAGTCCCTATGAACTGTGAGTCTCTTTGAACTGTGCTGCTTTAGAAAGGGAAGAAATTGGAATAATTGGCTCAATGGCTCAATGTCCTTTTCTCATTTAAAAAAACCTCTCACTCTTTTATCATGATCTATGAGTAAGATTGTTCCTACTTACGAGGAGTTCTGTACCTGCAGACATGGGTTTCCAAAAGGAGGTCTGTATCAAGAAATGATACTCACTTAAAGCAGGTTAATAATATCCCTTTTACATGCAGAGATGTTCTTAATTTCTTCTTTTATTGCTTTTTTTAAAAGACAAAATATACTCAACAAACCTAGGAACTGCCAGTCAAGACTTATTTGTATATAGTTAGTATAAAGATAAAGCAATTCCCCAAGTATCAAATCCATCTTGTTTCACAGACTATTGCTGTACAGTGTCAAGTGATTGGTCTTCAGACTGCAGGAAAGCTTTGCTGTGGTATGGACTCATTTTTCTGAAAGCAAGCCAAAAGAGCTGAGGAATGGAGTAAGCAGTGCACCCGTAGTGAGAGCTGGCTTCTTTACCATCTGAAGAGATTACTGTGTGCCCATAATACTTTATCTGCATAATCTTTATGCTGCAACGATATTAATCAATATTTTAAGACAGTACACAGGTTACCATGTACATTCCTTTATCGAGTATTTTTAATAGTAGAAATTAACTTGTGTAGTTTTCAGTAATGATAGTCAGAATAATAATGTAGTTCCTTACATAGCAGAATCAGTATATTTCAAGTAGCAGGCTGTGTTTGGTACCATTTGCTTTCCCTTTTCTTGGTTTGTCTTATTCTGACATTTAAAATGTATCTGGTTCTTGGTCTTGATAATGATTTAGTAAGATGGGACTAATCTGATCTGTTGTTTAAGCATCTTGTGTCTTTTATGAGCAGATCCCTCACTGACATGTAGAGAGTTACATCCCTTAGTTCCATAAAGCAGAAATAATAGAGACGTGAACAGGAAGAAAAAATAACAACAACAACAAAACCCAAAAACGCTGGGAAGCTACAACAGGGAAAAGGATAAACTTTTGCTTAGCTCTGAGATGTCTGTCTTGGAGGTTCATTACTAATACAGACACCTAATAAATATTTACAGCATGTTTTTAGGAGCCTGGTAACTGACAAATAACTAATATCAAAGGTGATGGATCATTTCATGTGCTTTGTACCCTAAGCCCATGATTTGAAATGTATTAAGTAATGTGAGTTGTCTTTCTTCAGTATTCCCCTTTAGGGGAAAAAATGGAGAAAACAGGTCTCTGAAGTAATGTTCTTTGTTAATAATAGGAGGTTTTTTTCATTGAGGTATCTTGTAATTGAGGTGATTTTTATAAGTTTAATTTCTTCCAGAAGAATTAGAAAGAGCACAGTATAGCCAAGACTGATATTAAATATGTATATTGATTACTCCTCAGAGACATTTTCTTTGGCATGGAAAGCAATTTACTAGCCAAGAGTGTTTTCCCAAGCTTTCTCAACTTCAGTAATGTTTTGTTCAAAGTACTATTAATTTTATATTATGTACTAAAACAGTGTCTTGATCAAACTCTCCTTTTTGCTAGACCAAATTGGAAAGGGTTGAACAATTGCTAGCTTGTTTAATTAGAAACGGAAGATGGACTGATATTGATAAATGTTTTTAATTTGGTACTTCTTAAGAGCAGAGAGATGGACATGGTGGGAATATCTGTTTTCTGGGAGAACAGATATTTCAGACCCATAATAGAACTTTTTCTTCTTTTTTAAAATTATTCTTTCTGTGAAATGGAAACTAAAAAAAGTATGTTTGAGGAAAAAGGAAAAACTGAAAATGAAATGTAGTAGAGCTTTCTAAACTTCACGTTTTTGTGAAATGGGTAAAAGCAGTGTGTAATGGGAAAATGTCTGTAAAGGTGTGTTAGACCAGCTTAATGTTGTAGTTGAAAAAAGTAAGCAGGTGTAATTGATAGTTAATACCAATAAAAAATGTTTTCTAGATCTTACCGTCTCTCTTGTTTAGTAAAGCAGTTTGACACTTCTACATCTTCAGGAATACCATGAATGTACACAATATACAATTCAAGGAACAGCTTTTTTCAGTACCTCAGAAAAATTACTTGAAACTAGCATGAGGGTACCGAGAAGGTGCTTCTTGAGTTATCACAATGAATATTTAATTCATTTTATGTCAAAGTGTAAAACTTTCATTATAGTATTAAGAAGTTGTTTAGTAGTAGTACTAAGATGGTGAGTATGAAATCTCCATTATAAAAAGAAGCTTATTTCTCTTTTTTTAAAGGTAAAGAGAGTTCTTGAAAAATTGTATGAGAATAAGAAAATTGCAAGTGCTACCCACAACATATATGCATACAGGTGAGAGATAAGCAGTGATATTTTTTTTTTTTTCCCCAGTGTTCCTCAACATATGTGCAGGACATGAGAAAAGTAAAATCATCAAAGAAAATCCTTGCTATTATGTCTTTAAGACAGTAGAGTTCTTATTTGTATGGTAAAGATTTTAGGCTTTATTTTGAATTTGAGGTCAAGAAAGTAGAACATATAGGAGGAAATACGTTAAAATAGTAAAGCAGCATTAGGACTAAAAAAAGAGTAGAAGTGGATTTGAACATGTGTTGTTATACTTTGTATAGTATTTGTGAGTATGGAAATGCTACCTCATTTTGAACTAAACTTGGGCAAAGTAACTTTTTACTTGGGCAAAGTAACTTTTTTTACTCCCAACCTTATATTTAGAAATAACTGAACATTTGTAGTTGAAATAAGAGTTGAAACAGAAAGCCTGATGCAGATATCTGACATATGAAGTTTCAGCTGAAATACAAGACACTTCAGGGAAAATGAGAAACAGGTAAAAATGAGTTTGACAGTGGTCTGTCTTTGGCAACATATTGTTAACATAGCTTACGTGAAATGAATTGGTCTCAGTCCAGATGGTGATGGAGGTTTTTTGAGGAATGTAAGTGGCTGTAAAAGGAGCCCTTTTCATTACTGGCTGAACCAATCATCTGAAAAAGCATGTACAGACACTCGTCCATTCCTGCACTTCCTGGCGAGATCCTAGTGAAATGTGAAATGAGAGCAAATGAAAGCTTACTTTACCAAAAAGTCTGCCTAAGTAAAAGGTTTCTGTAAAGAGGGCATTTCTGTTGTTGCCAGTGGTGATCAGGCTTCTTTCACTCATACCAGCTAAATACGCTTCAAAAAAAGCAACAGAAACATACTTAGTGCTTCATATTTGTCATCCAGTACCAGAATCCTCTTTGTCACGTGTCATGTGTGCATTAACTGAGTTCAGAAGTTATGAAATCAATTGGTAACAAACAGTAGACCTCTGAGCTTTACTTCTGGAAAATTGGACCTGGGCAGCTGTCCTTTGTATGAAGCAGTACACCCAAAGTTTCCTGGAGTGCCCCCTGAGGAAGTTGATGGCATGGAGAATCTGAAGGCAAATTTCAGTAATAGTTTCTCACTGCTGTTGGGATATAGACCTAACTAATTATTCATAAGATTTTTGTCTGAGTTCTTCCAACTTGTGGATGTGTACCATAATTTGAATCTGTATCTAATAAAGTTGGTTTCGGCCAGGTGTAATTTTTAGGCTAAAAACCTAAGGATTTAGGGACTTTACACTGGTAATGAGTCTAGAGTCAACCTGAAGTATGTAAAGTCTATGTAAAAGCTTCTCAAAAGTTGTTCTACTGTACAGATAAATATTTGTGGCTTACCTCATCCTGTTTTCCTGTAGATGTCCTTAGTAGAGAAGTAGAATTGATACACAAGTGTATGAAAGATACCTGAGACTTCATTAGTCATGGCAAAATGTTAATTGATTGACATTTTTTGAATCTATTTTATGTTAATTTTTTTCTTTTTTCCCCCCCTCTCCCTTTGTTGTTTTTTTTTGTTTGTTTGTTTGTTTTTTTAAGAATATACTGTGAAGATAAGCAGACGTTCTTACAGGATTGTGAAGATGATGGGGAGACAGCAGCAGGTGGACGTCTTCTTCATCTTATGCAGGTTATAGAAATTAACCTCTGACTTCTCTAAGTCTTGAACAGATTGTAAAAATCACTACAATGTAAATAAACTTGTTGAAGATTATTTTAATTCTTGCTCTGCTTTTAGCCAAATAGATGGTTGCTTTCTCAAAGGTGAAAGAAAAAACACAGACTGTTGCATACGTGTAGTAAATTGGGATTTCCAAGTCTTGGATTATAGAAACAAGTAGTGTTTCATAGATGGTAGCAATAGTTTGAACAGTTTAAAATAGAAATTAATTTTGATTCCTCTGCTTACTGTGTGGTGTAAGGTATATACAAACTGAAGACTGGAGGAAGCTGATTGACAGAACATAGCAGCTGACCTAAGCACAGCCTTTCATTCCATTTCCTCAAATGTTTGTAGTGAGAAGAAACTTGTATTTGAACTTGTAGAGTACACCTCCATTTGAAAAAGGTAGTGGGAGTGAAGGAGTTAAGTTGCTTTGATCATTTAATCTGTTTCTTTGTGCTGTTTCCAGTTATGGGTCCTTAGCCCTCATACTCACATGAATTTTAGTTTTCAAGTGTTGAAATAATATTCCCTCAGCAAAATTGCTACTAAACATGAATTGAGATTGATAAGTTTTGATTCACTGGCATGATGCAAGCCCTAGTAAAACCATAAATAAAATATCATAACTACAGGGGACAGCTGGGTACATCTTATGCAGTGCCCCAAGTCAATTAGCTATATCAGCATACTAATTACTGTTTTTAATTTTGAGTTTTAGATTGATGTCCCCTTCACAACAAGAATTTTCTTTTCCCATCTTTTGCTTGCTTGCATATTCTGTTGCTTAATGTGTTTAACTTCTATTAGTGGAGACTGTTCTAAAGCTTTTTTATTTCAAGGCTTTCTTTTTTTTCTTGAAAAAAAAAATAATTGATGGAAATATTTTGACGTTTTCACTTAGAACTTTTTGAAACTTCCTAAGTACTTCAAACCTGACTTGGGAAGAAAAACTTACTTTATGTAACATATGCAAGTATATATGGTAAGTGTGAAAACATCATTGTAATAAAAATAATGTAAATAAACAGCTTTGCAGTTACTGTACCTCAGTTTGTTTTGAGCTTCTCAGCTGTTTCTCAGCACATTAATGTATACTTTTGAAAGTTGTCAGACTTAGAGCCTAGGTACTTAACATTCCATAAAAAAACTAGTTTAGAAAGTGACATGAACTTTCCCCTTTTAAATGTGAATGTGTCTAAATCGTATGGATCATCTGGAGTCCTAGTTCCTGGAAATATTTTTGTTTTGGAAGAGTACTACTGTAGTGATCAGAAAAGTGCAATTTTCACTCATAGGAAAAGATTAAAGTGGTTTATGGTCTGATTTCTAGATGTTCATAGGTCTCGTAGTTTTTCTGGTATAAGCAATTACAGCATATGATATAGGCATGAAAATTAGGTGGTTTAGTACACTTATTGTTGCTGTACTTAAAGTTCTTTTGCAGTAGAAATCTTATCTTGTTTCAGATAAACCTAGCACTTCAGTCAAGATAGCACTTTCCGGTTACAAGAAACTGTATTTTAGATTAATTCTTATGAACTTAAAGTTAGAGTTAAAAAATTTCCCAACTATGTTTGGCATCCTGTTTACTGTGAACAATTGCTCTACATAGACGCTATGGCTGATGTGTAAATATAGAGTAGAAAATGACTGTCACAAAACCTTCCACCACTCTCTTTTTTTTTTTTTTTAACATTATCCTTTTAATTTTAAAATTCTAAGAATATTTCTGTTTTCACAAACAATGATAGAATATTCTAATAGTATTGTTCAAATTAGTCATATGTATATATTTTTCTCTGTAATGGAGATGATGAATGGTTGTTAACATGCTTTGTTGATAGCTAGCTCTTAAGGGCTTTTTCTCACATCCACCAAACCACCGTGGTATCGTGCACACCACAGTGTTTTCGCTCAGCCTTATGCAAATAAAGCTGTGTTTGCTCTATCTGGCTTTAAGCCATCTGTGTGCATTAGTGTAGTACTGCACAGGAGAGAGAAACTTCAGAGAAAGATGCTTAGAAGTGAAGACCTTCCATAGAGATTTCAGATCTGTTAGTTTGAGGGACAAATTCAGGATCATGGTCACTAATCATGCAAGATAAATTTGAGCGAAAATGCTGACAGGTGATTGTCACTACACATTTCCATGCAGTAATGTATATCTTATATTTTGACAAGATATGTGTTTCTCTCTTACACTTAGTCAGTTGGCATTCCCTGTGTGACTGGTGTTTGCTGATGATGGGAGATCTTGAGGACAGAACTGCTGTAAGGAGGAATAAATGCTAGTTTTCAAGTCATTTAGATTTTGTGAAAAACGAAGCTGTTGAAGGCCTTGCAGGTTTCTTGCCTGGAAGAAATAAAAGAAATCATCACTTCTGTTTAACTCTACTTGATTTTGTTACTTACAGTCTTTAAAAAGCTATATAAATGTTGCTTAGTTATTTCAATCCTAATTGCTAATACACTTGTTTCATGTTATGTGAACTTTATATATGCCTTTTTGAATTCAGAAAACTACTCCTATGTCTCAAACCTGGAAAGTGCAGAGGGTTTTTATGTATTATCCAGGTGCTGTCCTGCACATGGCAACAGTACTGGCTTATGGCATTTATGTATTGATACAAATCATGCCTGTCACCTGGCTGTTATTAGCCTCATCTACAACACTTCCAAAAATGTGGATAGACAATCTGCTTAGTGATAGAGGTTCTCTGGAAATAATAATTAATCATATCAAAGAATAATAAATCTAACTCGGTAATTCTCCCTTTAAGTAATGCCTGAAGCCTTTGACACATGGATGAGCAACTGTAGTGTGCATGAGGTAGTTTTACAACTTTTCTGAGGGATATATTGAGTCATTTTACTTTGGATTTACCTTTAGTTAGGAACTTGGAGAGGAAAACTTACCACAGCTGCTGACTTGTCATTATGTGTTACCCTCTGATAACATGCATGACACAGACCTGACTGTAAGTTCTGAAAAATGCAAGATAGTAGACTTTTTCTGTGTTTAAATAGGTGTCAACAATAAAACTAGTTCAGTTAAAAAATATGAACTTTTTTCTTTCTCTCCTTTTTTTCCTTTTTTAAACAGATTTTGAACGTCCGCGATGTGTTGGTCGTAGTATCGCGCTGGTATGGAGGTATTCTGTTAGGACCAGATCGTTTTAAACATATAAACAATTGTGCAAGAAACATACTCGTGGAATACAACTATGTACATTCAGTGGTAAGTTTCTGCCACTTAGAATGAAGGCGTTTGTGAACTTGTGGCAATTGTCTCTGTTAGATGAAACCAGAGGAAAAGTAATATTACCTGTGATATCTTCTGGTTGCTTTGATGCACTAATAGCATGCGTGGGATCAGTGCAGAGGGTCCCGAACAACTTCCAGATAAGTTAGTGACCTAGTTTGTAGGTGTGAGGTGTGCAATAGAAGGGTGGCAGCTGTTGAGAACATTGGTCCAAAACACAAATTTGAGGGTTGAAGGAGGATGGGAAAGGGAGATGCCTCTTCTGCATGTTCAGGAAACTGGAAGCTGCTGCTTCTCATGCTTACCTGTGCCACCGGTTCATGCAAACTGAGCATGGGAATCACTGTAACTAGCAGGCATTTTAAAAAGTGAAAGCTTTATTAGACCCAAAGAAGTTTTCAGAACTGGAGATTATAGATGCCATTTAAAAAAAAAACCAAACAACCTAGACTAGATGAATTCAAATAAAGTAACATTAACTGTAACAAAAAAAAAAAACCCAAAACCCAAGGGAAAACGTTTCAAGGGAGCTTAAACAACTCAGAAGACAAAGTTCCAAATGTCTTTAAATGTCATTTTACTTCTTAAGGGACTTGAGTTATTTAATCATCTAATATTCCTGTTTTTCAACATTTATTTTCTTCATCTTCAGAACAGCATATTAGATATGTCTATGTACATTATAGAATGTAAGTGCTAACAATAAAAAGTTTAAGACAGTAGGACATAATTACTAATGGATACTTGAAAAAGTATGCAGCTGTCAGTTTCCTTTTTTATCTGAAAGTATCTGATTGCTGTGGCAGAAAGCTGAGTATTCTTCCCCATTTGTCCCTGTGCACTTTTCAGTTACTTGCTTTTTGCATTTTAGAAGTGACTGAATATACTTACTGATTTACCTTCTTGGCAGTTTATCGATGTTCTTATTTAAATACATTGCTTATAAAATTAAAGGAAATTCTAACGAGGTTTTTAAGCATTTACCCTCAGGAGAGGATTTAGTGCCAAGAATGACTTATTTTCTATTTTTAACAACTTAAATCAGACTGTATTTCTTTATTGTGTATTAACAAATGTATTTTGTTACCAGTGTCCATCAGAAAAACAACAGATGGAACTTATGGTGATTATTATTCTAGTACCATAGATGTGGCTCTTGGAAAAAGTTTTCTTTTGGCCAGCTCTCTTCAGAATAGCAGAATTCAAACATCCCGTTAGGGTCAATTTCCCTCCTATGCACAAAGGATAGAAGGGGGAAGATTAAAATGCCCCAAGATTTTTTTGTCTAACTCTCTTCAGAATAGCAGAATTCAAACATCCATTAGGGTCAATTTCCCTCCCATGCACAAGGGATAGAAGGGGGAAGATTAAAATGCCCCAAGTTCTGTCAAGATGTAGTGGCAGATTCCTTCAGCATTTTGTGGAGTGCTTGTGATGTATGCCTACTGAAGAGAAATCCTGTTTTTCAGAACTGGCAGTCAGAGTAAGCTTTACATTACAATGTTGATCCAGCAAGACTGGCAAAATTTTGTTTTTCCAAGCGTAGGATTGTTTCACTTGGGGAAATGGTTTTAATGTGCTGATGTACAGCGTATCTCTTGATCAGGCCACTTGATCCACACTAGAGGCAGTTTTGCAGTGTAGTGTAGATGTATTCCTATACTAGTGACCTCTTCCTTGAGTGGAAATGGCTTAGATTTTTTTTTTTTACATCGTATAACTCTGTTGGCATAGCTATGTCTGGAATTTTATCATTGCTGAAGGCACAAGTTTCTAAATAACAAGATCACCAGACAAATTAATAAAACTGAGTGGTTAAGTATTATACAGCTCAAAACTTTTGTAAATCCCAGTGAACTATGAACACTGTTCATATTAAAAATAATTCTCATGAGTGACTTTGGGAGAATGCTCACAGTATATAAGAATGTTGATTAAATTTTAAATGCTTGTTTTTCATTTCAGGAAGAGTCATCTAAACAAGCAGGAAAGAGCAAAAAGATAAGGAAAGACAACAAGAAGAGAACAGAAGACTAATTTTTTAAAAACTAGGAAAGATTATTTTGCACATATTTATACAAAGAAAACATGGACACTATTGCCTTATCCAATACAACAGATATTTTGTATTCAAAAGATAATTCAGTAAAGCTATAGATATATTTTCATCTTGTTCTGTGATTTTTTTTTTTTTTCTGCTGTTGTGAAGTAGAGCTTTTAAAGACATGTTTTCTGTATTCTTGAATGTTTCAGCTCCCTGCTTTGAGGGCATTGTAACATCTGGAACCATTTACCCATCCAACCACCTCCCACCCAAGGATGGGTGACTAATTTAAAATGTGGATTACTTATCTTCTCCATTCCTGGTTTGGAACACAAACACCTGTCTTATGTTAGAACTTGAATTCTCTAGTTTGTTGTGTGGAGAGTGAGACTGGTGTCATTCATAGACCAGGTCGCCTATGAAGTTTTAGATTTCCTATACGTAAAAGGAAGGCGTGCAGCCCAGTGTTATATGACTTTGGAGAGCCTGATCCTGCCTGTGCTGTTCTTGATCATGCTAGATAGGGCCTGCCTGGTGACATGAGAACGACTCAGTGTAGGTGATAAACTAAGAAAAGTAAAGACATTACTTCAGGATTTCTTTAAGCATCGTGGTGTGAGTGTTGGGACTCTAAGAGCCTGTTGACAAGCTGATGGTTAAGGGTTATGTAATTAAAGAAACCAGTGATTTCAACAAAGAATATGAGGATTTTGAAATCGGACTGTTACAACTAGCAGTGAACATTAGTAAACATTCTGAAGTTACTTCCATTGGTCTAGAGTGGGCAAAAAACCAAGTGTTAATGATATGATCACAAACACTTGAATTTTCTACTCTTTTATTTTTTTATAGCTTCCAGACTTATCTAATGTATTACAAAAAAAATTAACAGGACCGTTGGTCAGTTAATTGTCATATTGCTATTTAGATTAAATTTAAATAATTTTTTAACATTCCCTTGAGATCTTCCACTTGGGGAGGATGATGATCTGTTGGGTTTTTTTATTTTTTTCCTCAAGTTAATTTCTAAACTTTGTGATCCCTTCGTTACTAGCTGAGTCACAGCTGCTTTCTGAGGTCAGGTACACCTTATATAGTTTGCTCATATAGTAATGTCAGGGCTGTGACTATTTTTAATGACATTTCTCTAGTGGCATGTGCATAGTTTAAAGGTGTATGTGTAGCTTATTTAACCACCAATTTGGTACATGTCTTTTTGCCAATGTGTTCTTACACTGAAGTGTTCGTTACAATTCTCCAGTAGGAGTACCTCAGAAAACCTTTCCCAAGGCAAACTTCATCTAATCAAAGTAACTACTCCAGAGTTTCATATAGCAACAGATTTTCAATAACTTGAAAAGTACCACTAAATTACATGATTTGGAAAAAAAAAAAATAAAAAAAAAAAGCCACTGATTCCCTGGCAGATAGATTCTGCATTGATTCATTGAAAAAATTTTACACAGTTATATTACTCTCTCTGCATAGTAAAGCTCTTTTGGTTTCAGCCTTAGCATCTGTACTTGTAATAATAACATAGCACTCGTCCCAGGGAAGGAGGTCCATATATTACTATATGTAGTAGTCTTGCATTTTTGGGGTCATACAAGTATTTCTTGTTCATATTTTGACTATCTTATTGATAGACTTTTATTTTGCTGTTCTCTCCCAGTACTTTAAGTGTTCCAAAGTTTCTGTTGCTTTATGAAAGGTTGAAATTGTAGCAATTACTTAGTTTGGGAAGCGGGTAAATTGCGAGATGGTTGTCCTACGGCTGCCACTCATTCAGTTCCACTCATGGTAATGCATGTTCTTTTTCCAAAAGCATCTTTTAAATTTGAATGCTGAGAATCAACAAGTAATTCTGAAGGGTGTTCAGTCTGAGGTATGTGAAAGCCAGGTGTCTGATTATTTATTTTTATTCCTGTTTTTTTGTTGTTGTTTTTGTTTTGGTTTGTTGTTTTTCCAGAAGATACTAATCTTTTTCTGCAGGAATCTCATGTTTCAGTGTTGTGAGTTAGTAAAAACTAAAACCCCAAGATGGAAGAAACAAGGTTTTGATAACTGCTTGTGCATAAATGAAGTAGACCATATAGGTCATCCAATTGGTGAGCAAAATGAATCCTCTATCTCTTAAAGGGGCTGGAAACAGACCATCAAAATGGAAATATGTATTTTCGTGCCGTTTATTTCAGAGAGAATGTGAAGTGCTGGCTAGCTGTCCTGTGGACACTTTTGGTTAGAGAAGTTGCTTTCTCTTCCTATTTTTGTTTGCAAGCATTTCCTGCTTAAACTTCCTTTATTCTAAGAACAAGTTTTCATGTGGCTTTCCAGAAGAGTTTTGCAATGCAGAATTTTGTCCTTTCCTTTGAGAGCGATGCCTCAGCATACCTCATGGCCTAAAGAGCCTGTGATTATTGTGCTTTTATTATTACCTGTGCTTCAAGGAGGCACACATCACTGGAGGCATAGGGAGCACACCAGCAGTATATTTTGCCATGTCCTTATACTCTTCCTTAGGCTAGAGGCAGTTGAGACAGGATACAGATTTGGCTGAACCCTTAATTTGACCTCACATTTGTTCACTAATTTATTTTCTTTTCAACCAAACAATAGCTTGGACCTCAAAAATTTAATGTAGATCAGCTTCAGTACTGCTAGCAGAGGAAAGGCTAGTGGTATTACTTAGTAGTTGTTGCCAAAGTGTTTTTTCTGTGTTTCCAGCATTACCTGGAAACGAAAGAAAACTTAAAGCAGTAATGGACAGGCAAGCTGTGAAGATATTTGTATGGATAATAAAGTTTTGCATTTTTTATACTGCTGCCATTCAAACATTTAGTAAACACACTTTTCATGCCAATTAATTTGTTCCCACAACAGAAGCACAGACACGACAGCCAACACTTTTCAAATTTAAGTATCTAAAATTAGACACCAAAGTGTTTTTAGAACACATAATAAAAACAATTGAATTTTTACAACTGTGGAATGCTCACAGCTCTCTGCAAGTGGCTTCATTACTCATAGAAAATATAAGCACTTGTGGAAGACACAGGATTTTTCCCACTAATGTGGAAAGAAAAGCCTAGTCCTATTAAAGTTAATTGCCAAACTCTCATTCACATCCAGGAAGTCCGTATTTCGTTCCTTGGTTCTGGGTCGGCAGCAGCCAATGCTGTGTCATGGAGAGTGCTGCTAAGAGTTTTGAAACTAATTTCA
Source organism: Antrostomus carolinensis (assembly GCF_000700745.2). Taxonomy (NCBI): domain Eukaryota; kingdom Metazoa; phylum Chordata; class Aves; order Caprimulgiformes; family Caprimulgidae; genus Antrostomus; species Antrostomus carolinensis. The sequence continues at coordinate 22,368 of NW_010294786.1, forward strand.
GTGGGAGTTTTGCAAATGATCTCTGAGGGCTGGACCATTACTGGTTAACTGCTCTGAGTAAATATATATATGTATGCTTACTTAGAGCATATCAGTTTTCAGCCCTAGGATCCATAGAAAGAGGAACAACAGCAACAAAGCTGACTATGCCTTTGGCCAACAAAAAGATATAACACAATAGGGAGGGACCATAGACTTTATGAAATACAAAGATACTAGATAAACAAGGATGAAATGAGAAAGTAGTTGAAATTCTTATAAGGATATGTACCAATATTAAGAAAAAATTTCCAGAAAAAGTTGCTGTCCAAAACGCTAGCGAGCAAAACACTTCTGCAAGGGAGGGAACAAGGGAGGAAGGGGCGAAAGCTAGAGATATTCTCAAATCAGCCCTCCTGACCTCCACAGATAAGGATCAGGTTGCATAAAGAAGAACTTGCATTTTAAAATATGACTTGGAAAAACTGCATGTTTCTTACTGGTAATTCTTCTAGAGATATGCATAGTTTAAAAAATCTTAGGAAAACTAGATTTATCTATCATCAGAACCTTTTAAGGTTTTCCCCTCCTGAGTAAATTTTTTTAAAATGTTTATTTAATTTTTGGCCCATCCTGTTAATACTCCTCATGAATCTCTCAGCCTTTTGGATAAATCTGCCAGATGTGAATGTCTTCCCAGACTGAACTGACCTGGATACGCAACATGCACAACGGCACTGCCGAAACTCCACATACGGCGGGAACAGGCAACGAGACTTTGTGCACACCGGCACCGAGCTCTGAGTTCTCACTGGGTGTGCTGGTGCTGCTGGCTTTCCTCATGGTGTTGCTGGCTCTGGTCACCATCCTTGGAAACACCCTGGTGATCCTTGCTTTCATCATGGACAGAAATCTCAGGCATCGGAGCAACTATTTCTTTCTGAATCTTGCTATTTCTGACTTTGCAGTGGGTAAGTGGCAGCGGTGGAGGCGTGTACTATTTGTTTTGTAGGAATCTTAGGAGAAGCAAGGAAGGGGACTTCTTTTTCTGTGTGGTTTCTTCTAAGAGAACAATTTCCCAGCTGTGTGTCTAGGGAAAGGAATGGTGGAAACTGCATTGTTTTAGCAGCCTACTGTTTTTCAGAAATACATTACTATAAGAATGAGGCTTTGAGCAACCTGATCTAGTGGAAGGTGTCCCTGCTGAAGGCAGAGGGGTTGGAACTAGGTGATCTTTAAGGTCCCTTCCAATCCTAACCATTCTATGATTCTAAGAAGCTGATCCTTTACCAGGTAAACAGATAGTGTTTAATGTTATTGCTTCAGGAAAAAAATATTGCTGTGTGTGAATAGATGTGAAATAATAAAGAATGGGAGGTGCTTGTGAAGAGTCTTGACTAAAGTCTAGATAGTCAAATCAAATACAGCATATATTATCTAACAGATGTTGCATATGTGGTTAATATCTTCCATTTCAAACTACTCTCACACAATACAGATAATCATCTGAAGTTTGCAACTAAATAGCGATGAATAGTATTTTTCAAAATTTTGCTGTACCTGCTCTATCTAGGGTCATACCTTAGGAATATGTGTTTGTGTATGTAAATAAAAATAACAAATTGTGCTGGTTTTGGCTAGGGTAGAGTTAATTTTCATCATAGTAGCTGGTACGGGGCTATGTTTTGGATTTTGCTGGGAAAATTGTTGATGATTCAGAGATGTTTTTGTCAGGGCTGAGCAGTGCTTACACAGAGTCAAGGCCTTTTCTGCTTCTCACAGAACCCCACCAGTGAATAGGTTGGGGAAGCACAGAAAGTTGGGAGGAAACACAGCTGGGACAGCTGACCCCAACTGACCACAGGGATGTTCCATATCATATGACATCATGCTCAACATGTTTATTTTAATTTCAGTAGCTTAATACAGAATAATGTTTACTTCAGCAGGTAAAAAAGTCAGCTGCTCCTTCCTTTAGCAGGTGATGTAAACAGGAGAAGTAATAATGATAATAGATATGACACACCTTTCAGAAAGGTATTAATTATAAAAACATTGCTGGTGCCTAGATTGTAGTTGAATGTTCATTGTTTGTATAAGAATACAAAGCCTTCCACACGGCAATTCCAGTCAGTATTGATCTTTTATCAGATACCACAGAAATGTTTCTTTGCTTTCACGAGCACTGCCTGCAGTGCTGACTGATGTGCATTTTGTTTCTTTCCATAGGTGCGTTCTGCATGCCTCTCTACATCCCTTACAGCCTGACAGGGAAATGGCACTTGGGAAGAGGCGTCTGCAAGCTCTGGCTGGCTACGGACTATCTCCTGTGCACAGCTTCAGTATTTAACATTGTTCTTATCAGCTATGACCGTTTCCTGTCAGTTACTAAAGCTGTAAGAAGAATAGTTCAAGTTATTTGTTTATATGTGTATATATATGTATATATATATTTTTATATAAAAGATTGTTCACAGTAACACCAGAAGCTAACTAGTCCTTTGTTACTGTACCACTTCTTTCTGGAGAAAAGCTGATGCTTTTATGTTACATTCGGACTTAGAGATAGGACAATGCCTTGTGTATGATTTCAGTGTTTCCCTCCTTTCGCCTGGGTTAGAAACTATTTAATTACAGTACAAAGGAGGTGGAATGGTCAAGGTAAGTAAAGGGCAGTAGGTGTGTGCAAAACTTGGGTTTTGGTCATTAGAAATGTAGTAATGAAAACTAGATTGAGTCAAGGATGTGCTTAGGGCTTGGGATAAATTTTAAAAGGAGAAGAGGGTATGGATAGAGATGTGGGATGGACTGACTGAAGATCAGATGAGGATCTGTGTTACCACAGGGGGTGATTGACATGTGCTGCCAACAAGCAGCTGGGTGGAATCTAATCCCTTGAAGCAAAAAGAAGAATGAATCAAAATATGCAAAGAGGTAAGAGGTGTTTCTTGAGTATTATCGTTCTTCTGCTTCAGAAAATATCTGACAATCAAGTGGTAAATATTTTCATTCACCATTTCTAAGGTCTGTCTGGTGTTTTGTCCAGATGGAAGATGATCAACATCCTTTGCCTTTGAGTGTGGTAGTTTGAGTGACATGATCTGTGTTAGATTGGGAGGATCTCATTTAGGAAGTACTGATACAGTGCCTAATCTTTTTCTCTTTTTCCCCAGTGTTGTGGTTTTAGGGTTAGTTGTTGCTACCTTTTTAAAAAAAAAAAAAAAAAAAAAAAAGCTGAACAATAAAGTATGAAAATCCCTGTATTTAAGAAATAGTAATATTGAAAAATATTACGGAAGTTGCAGAGCTCAGATTGTGAGAAATGTAAATTAAGAAGGCCTCTGCAACCCAACTGAGCTCCATGTTCTTACACACTGTTGATAGTCTTTGTTTACATAATCACATTCTGTTTTTCTCCTTTAGGTAATTAGGATGAAGTGAGTCCAGGAGTGTGTAACATAGGGCTGTTATCCAAAGAAAAGATGTCATGTTTCCTCATGGACTTAGGATCCACCTCTGCCTCTGCTGCAAACCCAACTTGTGGCCAGGGGCCAATCATTTCTGACTTAACTTTTTGTGAAGCTGTACTGAGCTTCCTGTTTTTTGCCTACTAAATTGTGATGCTTGTGGTCTTACAAAGGGCTGCAAATTCATTATTGCAGAAGTGGAGCTGTACTCTGAGATTATATGATGCTTTAAGATGTAGAGGAGTCTGAATTTTCAGGCTGCAGATGTTTGAAAGAGAGAATCTAAAATGATGTGTGTAACACTGCACTACTGCTGTGTTACTCACTGGTAAAATAGGGACAATACCTCTCATGTTGTATGTGGCTGTGAAGGTACAATTCATTAATATTTGTTTAGCATGTAGGTGCTATGCTAATGAACAGCTTCGCTGATGAGGAAGGTAGTAGTTCTGGGTCTGAGTAAAGCCTGAGATGACAAATGCTGGACAGTATAGAGGAAATAAAACTGTCTAGCTTCTCATTAACTGAACATCTTGTGCTCTGAAAGATGCAGGGGACCAAGAGCTGGGAGCATGTATTGCACATACTGGCTGGGCTAGTACAAGGGTGGTTTTAGCTCTCAGATTTCCTGACTTTGGATGACATGATTTTAATTCTTAATTTTTTTTTTCAAAGGTAGATATTTTTGGCTAGAGAGTAAAATAAATTAATGCAGTCTGGGTAGATATAAAAACATCAAGGTTTGCAGTAATGCAATGAGCTGTTTACAAGGTAAAGTGAATGCTAAAAAAGAATGTTTCAATAAAGTAAGGGATGTTAAAACATATGTGTGGGGTAGATTTTTCTGCTATGACAAGAGGAAGCAGTATTAAAAATTCTATGGTCTTGTGTTTGCATTCTCACGTGGCAATCTTAATATAGAAGGCTTCTACTTTTGCCTCTGCAGGAAGGAAGTCCCATAGCTGCTTTTGCTCTCCTCTGAGCCTGGGCATTTCATGAATGATAAACTGATTCCTTATTGCTACCTTACTGTGGTGGTGATGAAAACAAGCCATTTCTTTCGCACCTGGAAACCAAACGGTAGTTTAGCCATCATAATTTCTGCTCCTCTCCAATCCCAAGTATTAAAATCAATCACAGAGCTACAATATTTGAGGCGCAAGACTAACAGGACCTTACATAAGTGACAATGGTATAGATGTCTGGGTGTCAGAACAGAACAAATATATTTGACTTGCTTGCTTATGTTATTTTGAGATAGTTATTCCCAAATATTATCTGAATATGCGACATGTCCTTTTCCTTCACAGGTATCTTACAGAGCCCAGCAGGGAGTAACATCCAATCCTGTCATCAAGATGGTGGCCATCTGGGTCTTTGCCTTCCTCCTCTACTGCCCAGCAATCCTCTTTTGGGAGCACGTGGCTGGACACAGTGTGGTAGCAGCAGACCAGTGCTACGCTGAGTTCTTTGACAACTGGTACTTCCTCCTGTGCGCATCCACCCTGGAGTTCTTTGTGCCGCTGCTCTCGGTGACCTACTTCAATGTGCACATCTTTCACAACATCCAGAGGCGCCAGCGGCACGGCAGCACGCAGGACTGCGAGCCTCCAAGGAATGGCAGCCTGTCCTGGAGGTTTTGTCTTTTGCCAAGGCCAGGAACATCATCTTCCTCAGAAGTAGAGGACAGTGTTTCATCATTAACGAGGTCATGGAGACCGGCAGTGATGGCTAACTGTCCATCTCCAACACAAACCAGTCCCACACCTCTCAAAAGGGACTTTTCTGTTTCTTTCCGTTCAAGGACTGGGTCAAAACTGCAGCAGGACAAGAAAGTAGCAAAGTCACTTGCCATAATTGTGTGTGTGTTTGCTGTTTGCTGGGCTCCATACACTTTACTAATGATTATTCGTGGGGCCTGCCAGGGAACCTGTGTTCATAACTCCTTGTACGAAATAACCTTTTGGCTTTTGTGGATCAATTCCTCTTTGAACCCATTTCTCTACCCTCTCTGTCATATGAGGTTTCGAATGGCTTTTATGAAAATACTATGTCCCAAAAAGTTTGCAATGTTGAGATCACGTAACACACCTTCTTTTTAGACAGTTAAAATAAATGACTTACAGATAATATTTCCCCTCTAATGCATTTTTTTATACATATCTTCAACAGAAATGGAGAAAAAACTTTTGTTTATTAATTGCATTGGTTAAGAGTGCAGCAGAGGTATGTATTTGCCCTGATTTTGCTAGATTTCAGGATCTTCTTTTAGCTGGTATGATGCGGCATTAAACACCATCTAGTGCATTAAAAAGAATAACAAGCTTTGCTGGGTGTCCTTGGTTTGTGGTTTGTAGTGCTTTTTTTTTTTTACCTTTTTTTTAAAAATACATCTGGTACTATGAAAGATCTTTTCTGTAGACATCTCCATAGAGGTTCATTGAAGGGAGATATCTGTTTGTGTATGAGTTGAGTTAAAATTTATGTCCTATTTGTGAACCTAAAGCTATCAATAAAGTAGCAGTTCTGCTACATTTTTGAAAGGCTGTAAAAATACTCACAGGAGCAGTATAACTTAATTTTAAAAACTATTATGAAGAAAAGATAGTGCCCTGTAGTCGTTATAATACCCACAGTGAGCAATATGCAAGTGCATGGACTGGCTAATCCAGCAGATCTGTCCTCTTCTAATTTTATTATAGTCCATACCTGGTGTTGCAGGACACAGTGCATGAAAAGTTAGTAATTCTGGATGATTTTCAGAGAATGAAAGTTTCCATGGTAATGGAATTTTGAGATTGGTTATCAAAATTGTCACAGGCATAAATGGTTGTTACTCTTTTCACCAGTACTATCTTTTTTGCCTGACAGAGGCTGCCTCTTTGGTCATACTTATCTGATATTTAGTGCCAGATTTGTGCACTATTTGGTTACCTAAAAGACAGACCAGGCTGGGCACAGGATCCTGTTGAATTAGCTGAGCGAGCAATACAAAGTTCATGCTGGACTTATGATTTTGGCTGGCTGTGCAAAAGTAGATAATACCCTCTCGAGTGTAAAGCTTTACAAGTGCAAAGATATTCCATCAAAATGTCTGGAACAAATTTGAACTGTCAGAGTGATTTTTATACTAGATCAGTTCTTTGTGTCTTGTTACTGTGACATTACATGGATTTTCTCTGCCACTGAACCAGTATCAAAGTGGATTTTTTCCTATCACTGAACAGGGGCCATATTCGCTGCTTGGAAATGGGATTCACAGAGGTCTGAAAGCTGACACAGAGTGTCTTAAGCTGCTGTTAATAAACAAAGTGGCTGAATAGCAGTGCTGAAAGGAGTGAGTAGATGTGTTGTTGAAGGCAATGGAGCTTGGTTATAACCCATTCCATGTGCCAAACCTTCTTACCTTGTGCTGGGTGCTGCAACTCACCCAGGTGGCTTTCATGGATGGGTGAGAGTCACTGGTTAATTTTTTTTTCTCTCCTTTTCTATAATTTTCTTTCCTCTTTGTATACATCTAGAAATGTATAAAATATGGAAGAAGAAGTCTGATGCACAGAAAAATGAAGAGCAGTAGTCAATTTAAATAGTACTTTTTATCTAATTTGAAATTGGCTGCAGAAGTGTTGCAGAAGCAGAGTACTCCTTTGCAAGCACAATTCAAATGCAAGCAGCTTAATCATAGCACAGAAGTCGATGGCTTCAAGGCACTAAAATGCCATTCTGTTTAGAGGTCTGGAACAGAAATTTCTCTCACCAGTTTTCACACTGCTGGAAGATTATCTTTCAAAATTCATTCTAGTTATGCTTCCTTGCCTCACATGGACAGTGTTACAGATTGTAAGCCTGATTGCCAAGAGAGAGATACAGCTTCAGGAGGAGGTCATTGATTTGGCACAGCTCTTTTCACTGTCATGAGCTGAGGGGCTGGCATAGGTTTTGTGGGGGGTTTTTTGTTTGTTTTGTGTTGTGGGTTTTTTTTTTCCTGTGACACTTAAAAAAAAACCAAACACACACAGACACAAAGGTACCACCACCTCCCCTTTAAAATATGTATAGAGTAGCTAGTGTACTAAATAAACATTTATTAAACAGAGAAACTATAGGTAGGCCCAAAATGGGAAAGTATTTGAGTTATCTGCTTTTCTGTCCCTATGCTTTTAGTATAAAAATTCAGTTTGCATTTTATGATTAAAGAATGTGCAAACTGTATCCACATTTTTCATTCCGGGAAAACTAGAGTTTGACAGGGAGCACAATGAACAGCAAATTTGAAACCACGTACAGCAGTGAAGCTACTAGAGATCCATGTGCTTGTAATAAAGAACATCAAAAACAACATTCAAACTGTTTCGTCACATCCCTCCTGTATATTTGAAGAATTTGCTGTATTTTTCTAATTGTTGAAAATTTTGCTCAGTGCTAGTCAAGCGGGTAAGTCAAGCACTTAGTTGCTGTGCTGACAGCATTAGAGCTGTCTTGCTCAAGGTGGCATCCTAAGTGGCATTCTCCTCCCATTTTGCAGGTTATGGTAAGATGCTTATTCGGTATTTGTTCTTGGGTGTGCCTTTCATGCACTGACATACATAGACTTTGCTTGACAAAGTGATTTCTAAGCAAATTCTCTCTATCTATTCACTCATCCATTTCACCATTTCATGCCCTTGCATTTTCTTCTGTCTTTGCAGATGTCCAATAACTCTTGTAAATACATGGTGACAGTAGGCCTATGACTCTGTGAGGTTCAACTCAAACCACAACAAAGTATTTCTAACTTTACCCTCTCAGGTCTTAAAAAAACCCAAATAAAACATATATTTTTGTTTTATCTTTTGTGTTATCATTTGTTTGTTTGTTTATTTCTGGGATGAGTATTTAACCCTAATGACTCTCCCAATCTCTGTCTCTTTTATGTTAGGCTATGGTTTTTCCTCTGCAGGGAGGAAGGAAGGAGTGACCACACAGATTTCTCCCTCAGTCCTATAAAGGACTATGATTAAAACTTTAACATTTGATTTATTCCCTAATTTTTAAAAGCAAATGGCTACTCTTCTCTTTTCCACTAATCCAGTTATTTTATCAAAGAAGACACCCAAGTTGCTCAGGCATGATTTACCCTTGGTAAACCCATGCTGACTGTTCCCAGTCACCTTTTCCTTCCTCAAGGTCTCAGAAATGCCTTCCATGAAGACTTGCTCTATTACTTTCCCAGGGACCACAGAGAGGCTGACCTTTTGTCCTTGTGGCATCATTTGAAGATGAGTGCAACATTTGCCTTTCTTTAGTCTTAGATTGGGAACCTCCCTTCATCTCCCTGACCTTTCAAAGAGGTTAGAAAGTGGCCTTGCAAGGATGGTAGCTGATTCTCTTAGCAGCCTTGGATGTAGCCCATCATATCGCATGAACTCTTATGGCTAGTGAAGACTGAAGCAAATAAAGCATTGGGTACTCCAGCCTTATCCACATCTGCTGTCACTAGATCACTGGCCCCATTCAGCAACAGGCCTACCTGTGTCTTAAAATGTTAAAATGTTTCAGTATTTTACTATTAGTGGGGCTGCTGAAGTTCATGTTGTCCTTGATGTCCTTTACAGGTATCAACTCTAGGTGAGCTTTGCTTCTCCCAACATCATGTTTATGAGGCCAGGCAACATTTCTAAATTCCTCCTTTGTATTCTGTCCGTGCTTCAAACTCCTTCATGCTGCCTTTTTGCATTGTAACTTCCCTCATTAACCAGTCTCATTGCAACCTCTACTTCTTTTCTTGACAATGGGGGTGGCACTTTCTTGAGCATAGAGGTTGCTGTCCTTAGAGGCCTGCAGGTTTCCTGAGCATATTTTCACTTCAGAGCTGCCTCCCATTGGATCCCACCTACTACTTTCCTGAATAAACCAAAGCATGCTTATCTCTAGTCCATGGTCTGTACTCTGCCACTCTCCTTCCTCACCAGCTTTAGAATCTTGAACTCCAGTACCTCATAGTCCCTACAACCAAGGCTGCCATTGATTACACCTCCCTAACCGAGCTGGTTACTCTTTACCAGTGAACAGCTGATCTAGCTGTGTGTCACGCCTGTTGACCCGTTCAGTACTTGTATCAGAAAGTTGCCCCTGATACTCTCCAGGAATCTTGATGACTGCTTGTACCTGCTGTGTTGCCCTTCCAGCAGATGTCATTAACATTAAAGTTGTAGACAAGAAACAGGGTCTGTGAGCCAGAAGCTTTCTTGCCTTACCCTGATCAGGGTCATCTGCAACACACTCCCACCCCTATGTGACCCGTGTCACTGGTCCCTCCTCTGACCCTGACCCACAAGTTTGCAACCAGACTGGCTATCTCATAGAAGACGTCCATACATGCAACCTGCTTCTGCACATGGTGGGCAATCCCTGCTCCTCATCTTCCCTGCCTGCCTTTCCTGACAAGGTTATTTCTGCCTGTTGCAGCCCTCCAGTTGTGTGAGCTGCCCCACCATCTCTGTTACTCCAACAGCCTGGTGGCTTTGTGACTGCACAGGGAGCTCTAGTTCCTCCTGTGCGTTGGAAGAACACAGGCTCCAGGCTGCACTTCTACACATGCACCTGGGGCAGGTGTCTATTTACCACTTTTCATCATTCCTGAGGTCTCTTCTGTTCCTGTTGCCCTACAGTTTTTGCTTTAATTACTCCTTACAATATATTTCCCTTTGTTCCCCAAGACAGGATCAGAGCACCACACCTCTCTTCATGACATCTTGTCTGCCCTTTCTTTCCTTATTTTTTCACTACATCTTCTAAAGTACCCAGCATTACGTTTGCAGACTGAAAAGCCGGTTACAGGGAGTGCCGTGGCGCTACAGAGTCGGTGGGCTGCAGACATGAATCACAGCCATGGCCTGCCAGTGTCTGTGCACTCTTACCAAAATAAATGAAATTGTGATGAGGAAGGGATATGCCTTCTCACATCTGCAAAGGCTAAGGGTTTGGCACTTTGTGGAGTGGGAGCTTACCTGGAATTATTTGGGAAGTGGAGGATTAGATGGACCATACTTATGAGGTCCTCCAAAGTACAGGTGTTTGGTTTGTTGTGCCCAGAGCTAGACTTTCTTCTGATGAGGATGAGCTGAAAAGGTATTGGTGATATTTCTGATGTGTATAACTGGGTTTTAAATGCTCTGTAACCAGCAGCATTGCAAAACATACATCTCTGTTCTTAACTGTAAAATTTAGTAAGTGGTATAACAGCAAGTACAATAGTGCCTACAGTTTACTGTAAGACAAAGACACTTGTAATAATTTAAATCCTGTTGACCACTGGGGAAGTGAAAATGAAATCTGTTTTTAGCTTCATCAGAATTCAATGTGTAAAAATGCTTACACAATAATATGCAAACTGCTTGACTGTGAAAAGTTGTTTTCAGACTAACTTTTCTGACCTCAGTAGATAAGGATCAGCATTGAGGAGAGAAAGAGATAATTTATTTTAAAGTGTGCACTTACTGCTGCTTATGAGGTGGCTTTTTTATAGATTTTGTTTTCAGGCCAGTAGGTGCATTCAGATCAAGAATGTTAGAGTTTCCAGGCCTTGAAATTTTATGATCCTTTATTTTGATGTGTCAGTATTCAGCCCATCCTGTTGACAGATTTCTCTCCGCCTTTTGGATAAATCTGCCAGATGTGAATGTCTTCCCAGACTGAACTGACCTGGATACGCAACATGCACAACGGCACTGCCGAAACTCCACATACGGCGGGAACAGGCAACGAGACTTTGTGCACACCGGCACCGAGCTCTGAGTTCTCACTGGGTGTGCTGGTGCTGCTGGCTTTCCTCATGGTGTTGCTGGCTCTGGTCACCATCCTTGGAAACACCCTGGTGATCCTTGCTTTCATCATGGACAGAAATCTCAGGCATCGGAGCAACTATTTCTTTCTGAATCTTGCTATTTCTGACTTTGCAGTGGGTAAGTGGCAGCGGTGGAGGCGTGTACTATTTGTTTTGTAGGAATCTTAGGAGAAGCAAGGAAGGGGACTTCTTTTTCTGTGTGGTTTCTTCTAAGAGAACAATTTCCCAGCTGTGTGTCTAGGGAAAGGAATGGTGGAAATTGCATTAAGCATCTTAGCAGCCTATTATGTCTCAAAATATGTTACAATGAGAAATGAATCCTTTTTTCATTTACATACTTTTAATGTTGCTTCAGAAAAAAGAAGCATCTATTCTATGTGAATGCCAACTGAAGGAAAGAGATTGTTTCCTACAGTTTATGATTTACCTTTGCTCCTCTTGTAGGATCACACACTTCAGAATATCTTTACATTTGACAGTGTAACTGTTCTTTTCATACAGCTAGCTGTGATACCTCCAGCTAAATTAATTACTTCTCTGCATGGTACTAATGGCTTATGAGTGTGTTACACTATATCTAAACACTTCACAACTATGACTTTTTTTATCAGCTTCACTCAGTGCAGACAATAGATCAGATGCCTTGTTTGATGCCAGCAACAGCCTGCTGGCATCTCCGATCTGTTTTCCAAATTAGTCCCCTCTTCCCATAGTGTCACTGCAGAAGTCCAGGAGACTTGGCCCCTGGAGGTGCCATGGATCCAGTTCTGATGGGTGATGCCAGGCAAGGAGGTGGGCATGTGAATGACTCGTGTGGCAGTCCTTCAGGGTTCAGGCCAGGGAAACAGACCATGCAGCAGATAAAATCTGACAAAACCATCGTCCTGTGGCAGATGATATTCCAGCAAACATCTTGACTTGAGGCTAGCAAGGACTCATTTCTCCACAGAAGTGCTTTCTCTTCAGGATAGAGAACCATATTCACTGAATCACAAGGAGGGAAATTGCAGTCATTGGTTTACTCCAATTTTGGCAGTACTGTCCCCCCTAACTGCTGTTCTTTTGTCAGTGCTGTGCAGTGAATTGTATTAGTTTAGCCCTTAAGATTTTGCTTAATTTATGCTATTTATAAACTGTAGTCCCTAATTCTGGGGCTCGCCCTACGGGGCAGAAACCAAATGATGCGTGTGCTGGTGCCTTTGCTGTCCTGCTCCAGGCAGACAATCTGGTAGAGCTGCCATTTCATTGCTCAGTTCTTTTGCAAAAGTCTGTTTCTCCTCTTATCTTACAGTTTAGTCAAGAGATTTACATATCTGCCTTCTACATCAGTTCTTGTTTGTGGCTGGTACCTCATGGAGTCTTAAATCAGCCAAGACTAAATGATTGGTATCAGTATTATGTTGATTGTGTAAATCTAGGACTTTGTCTCTGGGATCAGTCAGAAAATGCTTTTATTTTCTGAAGCTGAAATTTCTTAAATTTCTTAAATTTCTTAGTATTCTATAACCTTTCCATGCATATGACTCATGTCTTTTGCACTCTCATTAGTAAAAGTGAGAATAGTTTCAAATATAAATGCTTAAAACTTGGTTCTTGCATCTGTATTTATATCTATAGCTAAAAGCAGTCATTACTTGTTGACATGGTGCCAAACATTGATCCCATTGATGAGAGCTGTATCTGTCACCAGCAGCTCTGAAAGATGAGTATTTTGTACAAAAGTTATACTGCTTGTATTTAAGGTATATGTTAAAACAAGCCATCAGTATTGAAAGCACATTTGCCTGCTGGTAACAGTCTGTCTGCTCATTGCCCAGAGGATTATTGTCAGTGAGCCATATCAGCCTGGATATGTTCAGTAACTTCTGAGATCTTGATGGATATATTAAAGAAGAATAATCTGAGGAGTTTAAAATGGATCTTGAAACTGTACATAGGTTTATATTTGTCTCTGGTGGGTCAGCTTTTTCAGAAATGTAGCATCAGATATTGCACCATACTTTTGAAAGAGTATTAGTGGTAAAATGAAGAAGTTGTTGGCTTGAAAATAAAACACAAACATGACTTTATTATGAAAGTACTTCAGTGGAAGGCCTTTTGGACAAAAACCAAATGTATCAAACCAAAAAAATAGTTCTGGAGTTAATCTCAGCTGAAGAACCTACATGAGAGTAAAACACCTCTAGAAAGTGGGAGAGGATTTCATACTTCTGCTGTGTCTGCTCTATCTTTGGTAGAAGAGGTTTCCAGATACAATGCAGACTGTCCAATATATTTTCTGTAGCTTACAAATGCTAATTGATCTTACTTTAACAGCCAACATTAACAACATCTGTAGATGTATTTGAGGGAAAACTCTAGCACAAAACAAAGCCTAGAAGATATACAGCAATGAGGTTAAATGTCAGAGCATAACCACAGCGCATACATGCTGCAGCACTGATTCTGTATCTTTACATACTATAAGTTGGCTAGACTGCCATTTTCTTCCTCAGTAGATCCTTCTTTGCTGATTTGCTCCAATCTTATCCCCAACAATCAGTATACCCAAATACACTAAGACCTAATACATAGAATCTCACTGTCAGATTTCATGCGAATGTAAGAATTTCTGTATGTAAGTTACACATTCACCTTAATAGATTTATTTATTTATTTATTTATTTATTTATTTATCCAAACACCAGAATAGTGCCTCTCTGCTTCCAGGACTAGTGTTTGCAATCCATATGAACCACACGGTGTCTCTGTGGTTGCTTTCCATAGGTGCGTTCTGCATGCCTCTCTACATCCCTTACAGCCTGACAGGGAAATGGCACTTGGGAAGAGGCGTCTGCAAGCTCTGGCTGGCTACGGACTATCTCCTGTGCACAGCTTCAGTATTTAACATTGTTCTTATCAGCTATGACCGTTTCCTGTCAGTTACTAAAGCTGTAAGTACCCTGTTTATAGCTTCTCTGATTTTGGATTATACTCATTGACCTTTGCCATGTTGGTGAGTATAAGCCCAGATTTAATAGAGATAATAGCCCTCAAAAATATGCTGGCATGTGGAGATTGTTAGATATTTGCAGACAGATGTGGTGAATATTCTGCATTGAGCATGTTTCAGCCCAGAGGCAGTCAAACAAGACTTTTCTCAAAATTTCTGCCTCAGGTTGCTGTTGTGCTACTGCTTGAGGGAAAGCATGCTGAAGGTTGAAAAGGGGCTGGTAAAAAGGGTACAAGGAAAGAGGAAATTCAAAATAAACTGGATTTGAGTTTGGACCTAAAATCAGGCATGGAAGGAAGAGGCAGCGGGGCTAGGACAGTGAGGTGAGTGACACCATGGAGGATGTCTTGCCCTGAGACGTGACCTCAAATGATCCTGGAGAAGACCAGGAGCAAGAGCAAATGGGGCAGAGGCTGAGACAAAGGACACACTGCAGAGGCTGCCTGTGGACATGTGGCAGATAAACTCCTCTCAGGTCCTGGGGCAGAATTCCAAACTTCAGATGCACTTTATGTCTCTGCTCTCTGCAGAGCATCCAACCCCCTTTCTGTGACCTTTGTATCTTGGTTCATGCTGAGGATGGAGACCAGCACTCACTAATCACTCTGTTAGCTCAAGTGGCAGGGAAATGTTGGGAAGAGCTAAAGGTTCCAGCTCTTTGGTGATGTGTGAAAATGTCAGCATAATGTCATATGATAGAATTTCAGGTTTATTATCGTTAATGATAATTAATTTTACGTATTATACTTGCCTTTTTTATTTTTTTATTTTTTTACATTTAATGATTCTACTTTATTTTATGGAAAAAATTCCAGGAAATCAAACACTGAAACATTTTGCATGTAAGAAACATTATACTGGGAAGTCAAAGACTCAGCATTTACAAATTACAAAATTAAAGAGCACCTGCACAAATGTAATTAAGACCTATGGACATTTGTATGATAGTCTTTAATGGCATTAACTCATACT
This sequence comes from Antrostomus carolinensis, assembly GCF_000700745.2. Taxonomy (NCBI): domain Eukaryota; kingdom Metazoa; phylum Chordata; class Aves; order Caprimulgiformes; family Caprimulgidae; genus Antrostomus; species Antrostomus carolinensis. Next base: position 37,603 of record NW_010294786.1, read on the forward strand.
TTTTCTATTTTAAACTGAATATCAAAGATCCTAAAATTACACATTCACCCTGTCATCCTGTGAAAGGGATGGAGCAGGATGTGAGCTACAAGATATCTGTTCTGCAACATATAGTGGAAAATACATACCGATCCCGGAGTGGGAAGAGAAGGAAGAAAAGGGGTGATTTTGTTGTTTCATCAGCTAAAGGCTGCATTGTAGAGCTGGAATGCATTCCCACCTCTTCATGAAGTGCGTAATAAACAATTTTCTCAAAGGTTAAATGTATGTGCCACATTTTCTGTTCACCACTGTGATGCATATAGTCATATTTGATTGTAAAATGCTGTAAAAAGCAGTGCAGTTTGGAGTCATGCTCTGAACAACTATAAAATGCCAATTACTCTGGCACTTCAGACCACAGATGTCTCAAACAAGGCATACTAAATGACTAGGTACTGACGGATGATCATGTTTCATCACCTGGACCAGCACTCTAGCACAGTTACATTAACCCATAGAGAGACATGTCAACATCGATGAATCAAACACACTTGGGTGAGCTTCAGCTGATCAGCATAGCTGCAGCTCCAAGTTACCAAGCACTCTGCTAAGTTCCCCTCCTCCTACTTCTGTCACTTCCAAAACTTGTTGCTACAGATGTGACCTGTTTCTTTATTTCCCTCACAGGTATCTTACAGAGCCCAGCAGGGAGTAACATCCAATCCTGTCATCAAGATGGTGGCCATCTGGGTCTTTGCCTTCCTCCTCTACTGCCCAGCAATCCTCTTTTGGGAGCACGTGGCTGGACACAGTGTGGTAGCAGCAGACCAGTGCTACGCTGAGTTCTTTGACAACTGGTACTTCCTCCTGTGCGCATCCACCCTGGAGTTCTTTGTGCCGCTGCTCTCGGTGACCTACTTCAATGTGCACATCTTTCACAACATCCAGAGGCGCCAGCGGCACGGCAGCACGCAGGACTGCGAGCCTCCAAGGAATGGCAGCCTGTCCTGGAGGTTTTGTCTCTCGCTGAGGCAAGGAGTGTTTTCTCCTCCGTTGGAAGAAGAGGACAGTGTTTCGTCCTCCATGAGGCCAAAGAAAGAGTCTTTGGGAACTGAGAGCTCATCTCCATCCAGAGGCAATTCTGTAACTCCAGAAAATTACTTATCTCTTTCTTTATGTGCAAGGGCCAGGTCAAAACTGCAGCAGGACAAGAAAATAGCAAAGTCGCTTGCCATAATTGTGTGTGTGTTTGCTGTTTGCTGGGCTCCATACACTTTACTAATGATTATTCGTGGGGCCTGCCAGGGAACCTGTGTTCATAACTCCTTGTACGAAATAACCTTTTGGCTTTTGTGGATCAATTCCTCTTTGAACCCATTTCTCTACCCTCTCTGTCATGTCAAATTTCGAATGGCTTTTATGAAAATACTGTGTCCCAAAAAGTTTGTAACATTGAGATCAGGCTCTTTTTAATGGAAAAAGAAAAAAAAGACTCAAGAGCAACTGGATGAGGGATGTAATTAGCCACAGTTTGAAATGAGAATTGATATCTTCCAGGAAATTTGTCTAGTTGGAAAGCCCAGATAAGCCTTCCATGAAATGTGTCCTCCTTCAGACAAACATTCATGCTTAAAGTCGGTGTAATTTTTCCAGCTATTTCAATTGGCCGGTTAAAGGATATTGCCTCTGTCTGACTTCCTCTAGTAGTCTATTCACATTATCTTCATTCTGGTTCTTGAAGATACTATCTTCAATTGCAGTACAGTTTATATTTGTGTTCATGGGTGGTTAAAAATACAATAAAAGTGGATACTTGCCATAAGGTCAATAGTGTTTTAAAGTTACTATCATCTTCTTGTTTTATTTCTTTTGAACAGTTTGTACTGCATTTAGTAGCATTTTTTCCTTGTCATAAAACATCCAGTGAAGTTATGACTTTAGTTGTCAGCCATATAGCAGGATTATTTCCTTTTACTAAGGATGTTTGGACATCAGGGAAATACAGGGACTACTTTTAAAAACTTGAGTGAAAGGGTTTCTTGTAGAAGGGCATTAATCTGCATACTTGCTCAGATGCAGCAGTAGAAATTTGGACGTGTAAAGCATTTCTGTGCACCTCCAACTATTCTTCAAGAAATAAGCCTTCCATAGCTATAGTTTTAGAGATCATAGAAAAGAGTAGTATTTGTTCTTACTCCTTGAGGGAGAAAATCATCTGCTGCTTTATCATCCAGGGGAGGATGCGTGCAGCAATCTGAGTGGCTTTAACACGGCATAAACCTCTCTAGATCATTTTGTGACTCTCAGTGAAGCTCTAATCCATACTGTGAAAGATGCTGGTCTTACAAGCTCTGCTCACTTTCAAATATGACATAATGCACAGGGACCAACTCATCTCGACACCTGAGCAAATCTTGCTTCATTTCAGTGTGACAGGGGGCAAGCAATTAGAATAATTGAGAAAAAGGCTAAATGTGAATATTCTGTCTCATTTGTCCTCTTCTGTACTCCTGTTACAAGACCTTTGTTGGAGGTTATGATCAATAGGTAAATTTCTTACACATTGTGTAAGGCTCTGTTTGGTTTGCTGCATGAGCCAGGAAAATGGCTGAACTTGGCGACTACCTATAGTATGTGTGGCGACCTAGTGGTGACTATAGTATGTGTGGAGGTAATCTTTCAATACACAGTTTCCAGACTGTTAAGGGTCATTTAGTTGCACAACTCTGAAATTCCCAGCTACTAGATTTCTTACTAAATAAACAGGTGTAACTCTTTAAAATACAAATAATTTATTTTCATCACACTGTCAGTAAGTATAGAGCCAGCAAATAAGTGGAAGAAAAAATACTGAAGAAATGTGAGAGGTAGTGGATGTCTCTTTTATCTTTTGGTTTTATTTATTGTATATTCATAGAGTATACTAGTATATTTTACTTAACACTCTTCTGAATGTTCTCCTTTTGGGCTGAGCTACCACATAATCACAGTTATTTGTCTTGCTATACTGTATGATAATCTAAACTCATCTACTTACACAAATTACATGTGTATTCACTAATGTAGGAAGTGTCTCTCAAATATGAACTGAGAGCCGTAACAGTTGATAGAAACTACTTCAAAGACTTGGTTTTTAAATAGAGCTTTGCTGAATGTGTTAATCATGGGATACAACATATGAACCAAAAATAACACAATGCAAAGAATGCGTGAAAGAAATACATAACTATATTTTTTAAACTTAAAGGGAAGAATCTCAATTTTTATATTTTTTAAGTTTTTTAAATGCTAGGAAACACTGATGGGCCCAAGATTCAAGTGCAAAGTGCTGAGGAAGGAGGGTTATTCTTGCACCTGCAGGTGGAAACATGAATATGAGTTCAGTGTCAGGAGAATGTTGACCAGGGACACAGCCCTTATTTGACTGCCTAATAACTAATAAAAAGCTGAATTATGACAAACGCTGCAAGGAGATGTACTTCTGTTAACATTGTCTCCAGGCAGACCAGGTGATTACTTAGCCTAGCCTGGTCTTGTTCCACTGTCACACTGAGCTGTTAAAGTGAAAAGTTCTTTCCTTGTACAGATTCTGGCCTATTATAATTTCCTTAATTATTTATTTTTGGATTAACATAGGCTAAAATGTAAATTTAGTGTAACTGAGAGGTTTACAAAAATATACTGTCTTTTCTATCTCCTCTCCAGCATTCGCCGGATACACTTATTTGTAATCTTTCTAGATGATGTCTAAACAGTACCAGGCATTATAGGATCTTGGCCAATTAGTTGGGCTTATAATGACTACTAAAAGTCAACAGACATATTCAAAGCAGTTCAGAACACAAAACACAAGTGCCCACTACATCCGTTTTCTTTAAGCACGGCATCTACCAGTTTTTTAACCTGCAAAGTTTTGTCAGTCTTTTAAAAGGTAACTTGTAAATTCAGTGATGTCGAACATGTGCAAACAAATCCTTTTGTCTCAGCCTTTATGGCAAATGACTCCTTAGTGCTTTAGAAGACATGCTTTTGATAGTGTTAGCAATAGGGAGTTAAAGATCTCAATCTGGTTACTTTATCAAAAGTTTATCTATGAAATCAAGCCATTGCCATGTGTAGATAGGGACATATACTCTTATATCTATGACATGTTGGATTTTTTTTTTTGTTCTTCTTCTTCCTTGCTCCCATCTTTCGCTTGCTTCTCATACCAGCCTGGTCTCTGCCGCAACTGGTTGGTACAGACTAGAATAACAGCTGAATGCTGGTGTCAACAGGGACTTACTAACTGATTGCTGTTCACTCGTATTACCATTTTCTTTCTCATTTCCTGTATTGTAAAAATATCTTTATTTTTAAGAGATCTACACAGAAATGTAATATTCTCTGAGTAAAACCTATTGTTAACATGTTAGCAGTCTAACACAACCCTAAATACCTCCTCTTACCTTATACAGACTTTACCATTCATAGTCTACCTGCTGTTAGGATGCTGTAATTTTGGGGTGGAACACAGGATTCTTGTGTATAATCACTAAGATAACAGTGTTGCCTTGTCTCACAAAGGCCAAAACTTAATTATCTCTATTCCTACCAAATATAAGGAATCATAGCTGATTCTCTTTGATGTGTGGAGGTTCGGGCACACTGCTTTATAAGGGTTTTGAGAATTTGGATTAAACATGATGTAAAATACTAAATTTTTGTTTAAGACAAAATTTATAATTAAAAAAAATCCCCCGAGATCAGAAATTAATCAATTTTAAGCAAAGAAATACAACAGGTGTATCCAGACCAGAAAATTCAATTTATCTTTGTTCTGGTTTTCTACCTGTGTGCTTCTAGTTTAAAAATAATGTTTCGACAGCTGTGTTAATGATGTGAGTTAGAAATAGCTTTCCTAGTGTAAATAGTATAAAGGGTTATAAAGCAGGGTGGCTGGATTTGTGTATGGCAAAACTGGAACAGCATTATATAATGAGAGAAGATGAAGTTCATTTTTTTACTGTGCAGAAGGGATCACTTTCTTGAACAGAGGGAAAACAAAAAAAGCAGACTGTCTCCTCCCTTGCGTCACCAAATCTAGGTATTGCCCTCCTAAGACCTTTCCCCTCTAGCTCTTTTTTCAGCACCTGGCTACTATCCTTTAGGCTGGATCAAACTTTCTTGCCTCTAAGTGTTTGCACAGCGCTTTGACCTTCACTTGTGTGCATACTCATTTACTCATTTTCTCTACCTGCTGAAAAACTCTGCCCAAAGTTTTTATCTTGAGTATGGGGTATTTTTTTTTGATAGGAAGTCTCCCTTATCACTATATCTTTAAAGAAGAGCATTAGTTAGACTTGTTGGTTGCAATAAGACTCAGTACAACCAATAGTGACTCTTCACTGATGTGCTCTTGAGCTGTGGAAACATTTTAAACCAGCCGTCCCCTTTGCCCCATTTTGTGGAGGACAAGGCAAAATGATTTGTGTTGTCCCCTTCACAATGGTATCTCTTGGTCACCCTACCTAGGTCTGACTGGGGAAGCAACACAACCTCCCCCTGAAGCCTGCGCTTTTATTTCTCACTTCTAGGAAGGAGGACGGTTACACTGCTGGGTAGGTGCCTTGTAAAACAGGAGGGCTGCTTTCCCCCACCACTCGTATGGCCAAAAAAATGGGAGGCTTCTCCAGAGTGTGATTTAGAGGAAGGGTCTGACTTAACCCCTTGTGACAGCAGTTGAGAAGGCCTGTTCGTCCCCTGGTAGGCTTGTGAAGGCAGGTGCTGTGAACACATCTGCTGGTTTACCTTATGAGAGATTCTCACAGAAGCCTGATTTTTGGCATTTTCCTCTCCCTGTTCCAACTGATGTGCTCCTGCAGATGTCACTAGTGCTACATGCTGTTTTCAAACCTTGCAAATCTGTGGGTTTTTCAAAGCGTGCCATTTGTACGTACAATCCTGCATGATATGACACTCGAGCCTTTCTTCTAGAAACGTCACCAGCTCTGTTATATTACATCTAATATTTACTCTGCTGCAGAAAAGATTAGGGATAGTTCTTATTACCTTGGCAGAGAAAGTCATATAGATAATCATAAGTCAGCACTGGACTTCTTTCTAAGTTGCCCTGCACAGAAATCATCCTGTGCTCTGCATTTAAAATAGAGCCTTATATCTCCCACGGAAAAGAAGAGAGAGTCATACTGAGCTGAGAGCTGGTACTCAGTCTCGGCTTAATGGAAAAATGTGTCCTCTCCTCTGATATAAAAGGCTTTGTTCTCATGATTGCTTTAAGGCTGTTTTAACTGTGGTCTGCTGCTAAAACAGCCCTCTGTCTCTCCTACCCTTCCTGCTGTTGCAGCTGCTCCCAGCCCCGTGGTCCTGCCCTGCAGCCGTCCTGGGTGAGGGCTTGTGCAGCTGTGCAGGAAATTCAGTCTAGGGGCTGAGCCAGGTGACAAGTAACCATTTTCCTGTTTGGTTGGTTAGTTTAGGGTGAGTACTTTATCTAGTTTATCATGCAAGCACAGAAGCTGCTGGAGTAACAGAAGAGGCAAGACCTCTTGCTTGTCAGCAGCTTACTTTTAGGTCAGCTTAAAGTAACAATGAAACTGCAGCTTTGGGTATGAGTATTTGGATATGTTTCTCAGTAATTTTCTACAGATCAGAGCTTTAGCTTGGCTGCCTTGGTAAACTTCCAGCAACCTTAGCAAAGGTATGCCAAACTAGAATGGAGTAGGACCTTCCCTGATCTGTATGGTGGACAACTTCAAGGGTATCTGCTCAGCTGGGCTTTTGGGGATGGAGGACTTCCCTAGTAGGACAGATCTCAGTTCTACCACTTTCCCTGATGTACTAAGGTTCTTAGCAACTTCAGCTGTATCTTTAGCCCTTTTTAAGGGGGAAACCGACTTTAACTTAAAATTAGCGGAGTTCCCTGCTGAGACATTTACATTCAACTGATTCTGCTGCTTTTGACAACTGGCTGCAAGTAGAGTCAGTCCTCAAATATACACAAAGACAGTATGTCAGTGCAAATGTCTGCGTTACAGGACATAAGCCAAATTAATTTCTGGAATAATGCCATGGAAGTTAATGAGTATGTCCTCTGAAGCGTAACTTTTTGCATTATTTGTCTTATATTTCAGTAATAATTTCTGGTGTATGCAGACCAATCAGTTTCCAACTTGTTCTGCTATTGCTATTTTAGGTTAACTCATTGTCTGACTATTCTTACCTTACACTCACAGGTACACTGTTTCTTTTCTGCTCTCTCTCAGTAGGTTGTTCACACTGGTTAATGTCACAATGAACTTGCTGATTTTTCCATTATTATATATCAGGTTTCGTTTGCTGTGTCCTGCCTGGGCAGTTGCCCCTTTGCACCGGACCACAGGGCTAGGGGTATCCTGATAGAAAGCAAACAGCATTGGCCTCTGGCTCACCTCCTTTTACGGTCTTGCACCTAGTGTTGTACCATTCTTCTCTATCATGTTGGAGGAACTGGAAATAGGGTCCTTTGAGGAGCTGTATTTAAATGTTTGCTATTTCTTCTTGATGAAGAATGGTAATATTATTTTTTAAAATATTCCTTCCATTTAGCATGCAGATTTATGTCTTCCTTGCTGTTTGAATCTGTGCATATAAGAGATTGAGTTAAGTCTTACCAACTTGTAGGGGGCAGTGAGTTTTCAGATGGAGCTAAGGAGGTTTCTCATGGACCCTTGCTGACCAGGGAAGGGCTTATTAGGAAAAAACTCATGTCTAATTTGATTTGGCTCACAAGCTGGGTGCTGGAGCCAGTACCATTGCTCAGCTCCAGGGGAGTTCTGCTACTACTAATTTGGAAAAAAACATCAATTACTTTTTTGACCTGGAATATCAAGTGATAAAATGCATTTTATTTACCAGTGCTTCAATGGATAAAACATACACAATCTTGTTTGTAGATGGATAAATGACACATAGACTAGCATACTGCTGGCGTATCCAAATGTAATGATTTGAATTGCCATACTTCTGTTTGGGCCATACAGATCTTGACAGGTGGGAAGGAAAAGCCTGAATAAAATGAGGGATGTGAGGGAGAGTAGTTAGTTGCCTATTATAAGAGCAAACAGGCAAAAACTCCTCTGTCTTTGGTAAAGATCTTGGGCCATATCTGAATGTCTCTTCTCACATAGCTTCTTAGATGCTAGAAAGGACTCTCTGAAGACCAGCTGAAGCAGTTACTACAGGGACATCTAGCAGACTTCTTTGAATGTATTTTTCATGGGAAAGGAAACCAGCAGAGCAGTAGGTGTGATTCAGTGTTATGCTACATCCAGTTCTGGGCTGGAAAAGATCTGACAGGTTAAATAGGGCCTTTCATTCTTCCCCCCCAAAAAAACCCCAAATTTGCTAAGTACCTTTAAAAAAGAATGTTACTAATGTGAGTATAATTTATTAGACTGCTGGGGTTAAAAAAAAAATAAATGGTTTCTTTAATTTTTGACATGTCAGCTGTGCAAAGAAATATCCAGAGTGGGAAAAGCGTGTGTTGGACTTTTGCACTGCTAATAATATCATGGCTTTATGGTCAAGTCGGGGAGCAGAGACCACCTTACCCACAGTGGAGCAACTCAAAGTCTCTCTGCAGTGATTAGTATTCCTGGACTGAGTCTGTTTATTTCTTCGACTTGAAGCCACAAAGTGTTCATATGGGCCATCACCTTCTCTCCTTCCTCCACTTGATCCTCTCAAAGCACAAATCACCAGTGTAAGAGTTCCCATGGGTGTTTCTGGGCAGACCTTGTTGTTAGGATCTTTTAATCTTGGGTTGTCTTCCTTTCTTGCTTCAGGCCATTAGCCTTTGTCTTGTCCCCTTTGACTGCCCTGCCTAGTTCTTGGCTCTCCATGGCTCTTGCTGGTTTAGATTTATTAATTGAAAGGAAATCCGCCACCATGGCCCAGCCACCTGAAGGGCTGCTGATAAGCCCACGGTGCAGCAGCAGCCTGCAAAGAGAAGTGCTGTGCTTCAGAATGCCCTGGTGGTTCTTGTTTTGCTGACAGTTAGGACACTTAGTGTCCAATTTAGCTTTGTAATAGATAAAAAAGGCTCCAGAGCTATGGGGTGAATTTGAAATCTGTGCCCTGCCCCAGAGAAAGGAGGGCAGAGATGTGATTTGGGCAACATAGCACCATGCCCAGGAGTCAGCTTTCAGGAGCTGTGTACCCCATTCATGGGGACCTGGATGGCCCAGCCTGCAGGGGCTCCATTTCTAAATATCTTGGCATGTAACAACAAGCATCAAGGGCAGGCTTGCCCAACTTAAAATTTTTCTTGGACTTGCGAGTTCAAACCTGGGCAATGTCCTCTGATTCTTTTGGTTTTGCACTAAATTTCAGGGTTTACAAAAAAAACCCTTCATTTGTTTTTCCTGCAAACTTTTGTTTGGTTCCTGCTCCAATTTATAGCCAAAAGGTACTGACTCCTCTTTAATATCTTAAATTAATGCTACAAATGCTTTCTCAGGAGGTTTCCAGCTTGAAGGGTGTTTGAAGGGTGAAGCAAAGAGACGAGGGCCAGCACGAAAGGCCTTTGGCTGAGCACACACTTTGACTGGGTCCTTAGGCTGCCCCATCAGCCCTGCACTGTTGGGTTGTATGAATGCACTGCAGTCCCTTTTCTCTGTTGAGCCGTAGATTCTCCCTCCATAGCAATGTCCAGGGTGGCTCCAGTAACAGGAGCTGCTCGTCCTTTAAAGCCTCTTTTCTTTCCTTCTTTTCCTTTTCTCATCCTTAACTGTCTCTTCAGTGCTGGAGAAAGTAAAATTCTCTCTTCATTTATGTGGTTTTGTTAAGGGAACAGAAAGAAGAAGCAAAGCTACTCTTTATTTACAACAAAAGATGTGATAAGAGGAAGTACAAGGCTACTTAACACTAAGTAAGGAAAGTAAATTTTCTCTGGAAAATGAGGGAAGATTTGAAAAAGGAAGCAGAAGACTAGTGGCAAGCCTATTTGTGTTTCACAGTGTTGGTGACTCTTGTGCAATATGTGACTAAAACCTCACTGGTTTTATATAGTGAAGTTATCCATACAAGCTTTGAATACTGTAGGATGCATTCCTTAGTCATTAAAAAAAATGCTATGGTATAATTTCATTATTCATTTTTATAGTGGTCCCCAATGTCACAAATGACAAAGAGGGGTCCCCAAGATTAAGGGATAACTACAATACAGAGAGTAAACTATCTGAATTTTGAACCTTCACAAGAATGCAGACTGCTTTTGTCAAGTCAGCCGAGAGCCACATTCAGTCATGACATTTCTAAAACCTCACAACTTTTTAATAATATAAAGATTATACTTTTATTTACATACTTAAGTTTAGTAAATATTGATCAGATTAATGCCTGATACAGCAACACAGGGAGTTTTAGTTATTTCATTGTAAGGTCTTAGATAAGCTAAGAGCTTAAGGTGATTTAAAGATTTAGATCAGTAGAAAATAATAAATTGTCTTCAAATCTTTAACGCAGCTTAGCTGCAGATTTGCAGGCCATCTCTCAGATATTTTAAACATTTTAAGGCTTCCTTGTGCAGCAGAGATTGCTTCAAATCCAGCATGTTTCAAAGCTAACTTGGTTATATATTATGTCCCTCTCAAAGTGATCTATGCCACTGAAATGACTGTTACCCAAAGTTTAATTTTCCCCCCAAACATTAATGAGTTTAGGGGTGATGTAAGTAATTTTCTTATGGCTTGGTGTTGCCGTGTCACCCTTGTAGGTAGATTGTACCTGGCCCTGAATGGAGCTGAAGGAGCCAGTAGTACCACTTCATATAATCACTGCCTAATTTTGGTTGGAGGGAACCTGTGAAGGTCACCTAGTTCAAGAGAGAACACTTTAAATGTGTAAACAAGTCTTACCTTTTTTTTTTTTCCTGTCATTTGTTTCTCTGTATCATTGCTTTTGATTCTCTGAGGAAGTGAATAATAAGTGAAAGCACAGAAAGTACAGTGCTATAATTCACAACTGTTTTCTTATTTAAGAGGCTTCTAAAGAAGGACAAATTTTAAATGGTGGGGAATGTTTCCAAAGCAGTGAAATGGGAATCACTATGCATATGGGATCCACCACAGCGTGGTACTTACCTCCTCACCACAGCCTGCCCCATCAGAGGGGGAAGGGGCTCTCACAGGTCCAGGGCACTCCGTGAGCACTCAGCAACACCTCCTGTCACCTCACCTCCCGCCTGCTGCTGCTGACAGGTCCTGTTTTGTTGACTAGTTATGTGATAACCCAGTCGATGTCTAGTGAAAATTGGACATTAAAGGTGGCAAGTATTAAAAGTGGTAATGGACATAACATGAAAACAACTTTTTTCTCTATTTCTTTCCAGGGCTTTGCCTGCATTTACTATGTCAATGTATCCCAAGCTTTGTGCATCTACAGAGCACTGTGAGCCATCACAATTTCTTTCAATACCTGGTCAGCCTTAATAAAGTCTTGACTGGAAATGCTATGCCCTGTCACAGTGCTATAGATATGGAAATCAAACCAAAGAGTTGAGGGACTGTTTGATTCTTGTCCAACTGATTTCAATGGAAACAGAATTGGGCTCTTTTTATCTTTGCTTGCTCACATGGGAAGTTCATGTTAATGGCTAGCAACATCCAGCCTATACCTATACTAATAGCTGCGTATTGCTGCTGGGCTTTATTTCCATTGCTAATTTTATTAACTTATTCAAGTAATAAATTATTTTCATGATAATATTCATTGATATTAAAACACAGGATTTTTTTAAATACAAATTATATGAAGTTTTAAAATGACACACATATATTGTTTATCAAGTAAGTTTGTATTTAATTGCCATTTCACAAAATTAATAGTGATGCTAGTTTTATGCTGTATTTCATAACACGATCTATTTGGAATAATTTTATTTGAAAGTTAGTTCAGAGCATGTGTTTTATGTAAAACCATAGCATGATCTTTGAAAAGCACTGAATGACAACTGAGGAAATAAAGACAACTTTCATGTGTCTGACAGTTCCCTACTCTCAGGTCATGTTGTTGGGCTGTCCTTTCTCAAATACCCACTGCTCATCCTGAGATGTAATTAGCTTTCTGTCTCACAACTCTTCTTGGAAACCTTTGCCTGAGCTGTAAAGCTTTTGTAGCTCATTTTCCTTCCAGCCTAAATGTACTCTTGACCACTTCATAGGCATAGGTTCTGCACCGGTGTCATCTTTTATTTCAGATAGGTCTAGGTAGGTCTCCTTTCCGCAGTCTGTTTCTCACAGCTGCATCCCCAGTCAGCCACCTCTCGTTAGGATGCACAGCCAGACGTCTCTCATCTGTTTTCTTAACCTTCCCGCTGACCTCTCTGTGCCTCTTCCAGCTGGAAAGTATCTTCCTGAAACGTGGGTGACCAGGATTGCAAGCAGTTTTCCATATGGTATCACCTGGGCCTCATACAAAGACATGAATTCTTCCCTGCTTTTACTGGAAATACGTCCCTTGCTGCCCTCATAGTTACCTTTTCAAAAAAGAGAAATTGAGTGAGTCTGGCAAGGTCTACCTTTAGTAAACCCATGCTGCATGTTATCCCATATTGCTTTTACCTCTGCATCATTAATTAGACTCCCCACAGAATGCTATTTTAAAGCCTAGCAAGCTATTCAGGTGGCTCTAATAGACCTGTAAAGATGGGTCAATTTTTTCACCTTCTTAATTGCAGGTCATACCTTCCTGTTCCCCAGTCCTATGGCACTGTCCGTAACTTGATTACTTTAACAAAGAGATTTACCATCAGACTTAAAAAATCATCTGACAGAGCTTTCTTAACTTAAAGCAGGATATTTCCTCATCCTTCCTATTTGAGCACGCTCGTCACCTTTGCCTTAGGGAAGCTGTACATTTCTTTGTATTCAGCATTCAGTTTGGTTGACTTACCTGTACTTTTGTTCTTTGAAATCAATGATCTTATTTGAAAAAACACCATTTTTACTGTGTTTCCCATTTAATTGAAGCTGAAACATTTTGTATAACTCTGTAAAAAATACTTTCTATGACCAGCTGTCTTGTATATAGTGCCTTTAATATGAACTGAACTAAGTCTAGACTGTGATCATCTCATGTTTGTTGAAATTTGCTGAGGATGAAGGCACTTGTTGACCATCCCAGCTAATGGTATTGTCAGACCATACTATAATTAGAAACTAACCTATATCTAGCCTGTCACAGTCTGCCATAATAACATTTCTGACAACATTTACCTCTCAAACAACCTTAGTGAGATTGTTGGGCATAGCCAAATGTGGTTGTGGAATTTAGTGGCTGATCATTGGTAAAAGTCTTTGTCCCCTAACAGTGATTTTTTTTTGTCCTCGAGGTCTTTTTGTGTATTGGTGCCATCTTTCTTTCTTATTATGGCTTCCTTTCTTATTATGGCTACCTTACAAAGTTCAGGTTATTTTTTAAATTTTATGGTGAAATTCAGTGGTCTCAAAAAGGAAAAAAAAACCCCAACTATATTAATCTCAGGAACAGTATTGCATGCTTTAAAATATACCCTTGCTATGGATTTTGGAAAAATGACTGAGGCCAAGCATATTGTATAAACTATGTTGGAAGTGTTCTCAGTTGTCAAAGTGGTCTTTTATTTATGGCTTTTACTACCTGCTATTCAGTTTGGGGGCATAGGGAAAATTTGGGAAGAGCAGAAGCCTGTAATGAATGGCCAGGAGAACACATTTTTCTAAAAAAACCCCACTAACCAGACTAGTCTATAAGCAAATGTGCCCAATGGAGATAATCCAGACAACTGCACCTGGACACCACCTGGATATAATTAAGGTCCCAGAATGGAAGATATGTTAAACTAGATACCAGGAAATTTAACACTCTCCTTTATTCACCTGCTGTAAAGGGATGGCAATTGCTCTGAGCTAGATAGTGCAGTAGCATGGACCTATAGGACTCTGAATACCTCTGAGGAAAATATCTTTTTTTGGTTCTACCACTGTCCATATATATATGTGTGTATATATATACACACATATATATATGGACATATATACATACATATATATATATAAATATATACGCATTGGCTTATCACTACTTCTCTACCCTACAAGGAGTAACCAGACACAGAGTATTGCTATGTCTTACACTGGTTGTACAAGAAGGAATTTCTTTGATTCTCTCCCATGCTCATATCCACAGGCCAGACACATTCCCCATGTGTCTCTTGTTCTCCTTGAAAGTGTTAATTCTTCTTAAAACAACACTTACCATATTGTTTCTTTCTCTCATCCATTACTGTCTGTGTTATTTATCTCTCAATGTGTCACTCTGTACTAGACTTCAGAAACACTCATTTCATGTGCTGCTTTAGTATCCCAAAGTGGAGAAAACACAAGAAAGTTAGCAGATATTTAAATATGAGCTATTCAGAGACTGACTTGGTTGAAATGAAATGTAATGCTTAGTCTGAAAAAAGTGAAGGGGAAAAATTAAGTTCAGCAATGAAGAATGTAACAATCAGTTGGTTAAAAGCTAATATAGTGCCTTCATTAAATGTTAAAAATCTATATTGGAACAGTATTAACACAGCAGGGTTGTGAAGAGCCAGAGGTAAATAATGACTCAGAGCAAATAGGCCTAAGCAGGAAAAAAAGTATGTTTCACCTTATTGTGATCAGCAACTGTCCTCATATATGTTCAAAATTACGCCTAATCTCATTATCATTATATGTAATTTTGCTAAGATTCTATTGTAAAAGTAAATGGAAAAAAAGCTGTATGAGTAAAGACTTTCTATACACTATTGTGTTTTATTAGTTTTGCAGAGGAACTTGGGAAAAGAGTCGGCAAAAGGTGACTTGGTACCTGGCTGACTTTCTGACCTCCAAAGGAGGGACAAAGGGAGAGACATGCAGTCAGATATAATGATTGGTGTAACTGGAGGCTGACAGACAAGCTGGACCAAGATTTGGCTGTGCTATGTGCTTTATAATCACTGAATGATCTGGTCCTTGCCTAAAGAAATGTTAACAGCCTCGACAGTCATGAAATAAAATAAAAGAAAGAGTACATGAAGAGTATCTCAGCTATCTGTGACTCCTTCTCAAACTTCAGAGATCATGGAAGAGGTGGGTCTTGAAGAGGGAACTTGGATGGTGGGTCAGACTTATCTTGTCTATCTGTCAGTTGTTTGGTTCAGTATTGTTCCTCATTAGCAGAATATATGGTAATATATAAATATCTGGTAATAGATACGTAGGAGCAATAGCAACACTGAAGTCCCTGCCAGTGCACAGGGTCTTCTGGTATCCCTCTCTCTCCTTTGGGGCTTGAATCTCCATGACAAGGGGTTCTGGTGATCCATCTTTGCTGGAGAAGCTGGGAACAACTTTGGGACTCAGTGAGTGAGCAGTGTTGTGGTGAGGAGAGCATACTCCAGGAGAAGGGATCAGTGTAGAAGAAGGTATAAAAAGGAGAGAAGAGGGAGAAGTAGGTTAGTTTTGCTGCTTGTGGCTCAAAAGGGGAAGCAAAGCAGACAGAGGAGCAGGGCCCTTGGGAAGAGAAGGGCAGGCAGAGGAGGTCTGCATTTCGCAAGATTGACCCTGGTTCAGCAAAGGACTTTAAGGCAGGAGGTGAACTTCAAATGGGGATCAGCACAAGGAAAAGAGCAGATAGTTACAAAGGTATAATGAAATCTGTTTTGAATAGACACAAGGAGTAGGATGTTATCTCAGAGAAGAGCTGCTGTATCTGTGTAAGTGGTGGTGGATCATATAGATGGATAGAGAGGTTTGTGTTTTAAAATAAATTTGAAGTGACTGTATCTCTGGATACAGACAACATCTAGAGGGCAGGAAAGAGGGCGGTGGTGTTAGGATTTTCCCCATCATAGGGAATAAATGCTGAGCGTCCTCACACATAAGATGTCTATGTAAAAAAGGAAACAAGTATTTCTTCTTATAGGCCCTATTCCCAGCTAAACCTTAGTTATACAAACAAAGTTAGAAAAAAAGAGTATCAAACTGACTAAAGAAAAAGAACAGAGGCACAAATAAGTCTTGAAATATATATATTTGGGCAGAGTATGAATGTTTAAAAGATATTAATACATCCTCTGAGAGATTAGGAAAGATTCTGCCATCTCCTATTATCTGGCTTAGTAGGCTGAATAAGTGAATAATTCAGAGAGCAGTTTCTCCAATGAATGAGTCACCTAGACTCCAAACTATTAGCATGCAGCCAAGGCACATTGGAAAAGGAGAGTTCACCCACACTGGTTTTAGTAACTGCTCCACTCAGTGGGGAAATAAATCAGTTTTTCCTCAGTTAACACAGGATCTGAATAACCATCAATTCCTTCCACAGTATCTGCAGCACAAATGGTATCACAGATGCTTGATTGTGGGCATAAATTAGCACATTGTGCCCACAGGGGGAGGCTAGATGATGATGGCTTAGTAGCTGAAGCCTGCTGGCCTCTGGGAAAGTGCAAATGTAATGTCAGATGACTCAGTCCGCCAGGTGAGCAAGAGGGGCTGTGCCTCCGCAAAACAAAAAGGTGAAAAAGAAGACATATTGTAGAGCTGTGTCTGTGGTCGCAGGTGCAGTGGGTACGTGACAATAACACTCACTGTCATTTAGAGGGGAGGAAAAGCCCTCAGCACCTTTCAAACTTAAGCTGATGAGGAGAAAGAATGGAAAAGTGTCCGGGTAAAATGCCACTGCATGCGAGGTCTTTCCTCTCACCTACTGGGCCCTGCTGGAGGATGGGATATGAGAACTACTTTGAAGTTTTATGAGTTAAAAAGAGTTGTAGGAGCTATCTGTGGAAATTCAGACTTCCATCTAGAAGGCAGTATTCATGACTGAAGATCCTGACATAGTTTAAAAGTGAAAGGCAAAGCAGGGCAGAAGCCAGCAGATTTGCATATTTTTGCTTGCTGCAGGGAGTTAGGGAGAGGATAGAACTGCTGTAACATCATCTTGGTGCAGATCAAGTTGAATATGGACATATTTAAGAATCTCATGTTATTGTGTACATAAGCAGAATTTCAAGTTCCTCGCTCAAACCCCTGTGAGATATCATGAGCTTGTGAAGGACTCCTGGGCTAAATATACCAGGAGTCAGGAGGACTGCGATGACAAAGAGCAAAAAGCGATGGACTTTACTGGTGTTTCAGTGAAGTCCATCTCAGCCACACTTCTCGTCCCCAGGGATAATAAGCAGCATCAGTACAGGACTGAATCAGGAGGGGGAACCTAAACCAGCACAAGCACCACAATTCACCACACTGGCCTGGCTAGACCACTGTCTTCTTTCCTGTAGTTTTTTTCCCTTATTGTACTTCTTCACAGGAGGTTTTCCTCCCTGTCTTTTTTATATTCCCATCCTTTTAGTTCTTGCCACCCATATTTCTTCTCTTTTACAAAGAAGAGTTTGATTCCTATAAATCTTCCAACACTCAACACGTCTCTCCTGGTGTCCTGTTGTTCATGAGGCAGCATCTGCACAGTGGCAGGTGGGATCCTTTGTCAGCGATTGACAGGTGATGCTGCTACTGCTGGTAGCTATTACGCACATGAAAAGGAAGATGATGCTGAAACGAGGTTGTTAGAGAACTACATGGCTCTTTCCTCACATTGGGAGGACAAGTCTACAGATTTCTCCTTCGTTTCTGCCTGCCAGCATGGAGCTGTCAATTACTGCCTGTGCTTTGACACCTGAGCAGCAGCCTGCCCTCCCCCTCCTTGGCCACCCTTGCCTCCTCCGCTGCGCAAAACTGCCTCTCTGGGTTAATGAGGCGCTGGCATAATTTTGGCGCCCACCTATTGTGCTGACAGTTGTACCCTGTCTCCAGGAGTCCTGGCACGTTACCACCGCTGTTGCTGACCCAGGCTCCTTGCTGGAGCTACTGTGCACCTCACAGCAGCTGGGTTCCCATGGGTTTTTCTCTGTTAGGCTTGGGGAGTGAAGACAGCAGCAATAGCCAACACTGTTAAATGAGAGACTTGGGTGAGAAGGTTTTTCTTACAGGCTGGGTGAGTCCATCTTTCACTGCAGCTGCTGAGTGAGGGGTGGAAAAACAGAGTTCATCCTCCTCAGCCTCCACACGTGGAGCAGTCATGAGTGCCCTGCGATGGTAGTAGCTCCCTGATGAGGACAGGGAGCATATCCCTCTGCCTGCCTGCCAGGGCAGCCAGCAATGGTAAGTATGAAAGTGGCAGTGGTCAAAAGCCATTTTATCATCATGAGATCAGTGGGATATATCCTGGGAAAGAAGAGTTTTTCATGTCCTGGGTGTGCACCTGCAGACGTGCCTCTAGAATTAGAACCTGTGCAAGATTTCCTGTGTTGTCAGTCACCTGCTGGTGTTATGGCATCCAGGATATCTCCAGCTCTGCTCAGGTGTCCCATGGCACCCCCAAAATATTCACTGCTAGTGATGAACCCACCTCCAGGATTTTGAGAAAGAAAGTGATTCTTAGGAAGTGTGAGCAGGGCTGGAGTAAGGCTGGGCCAGGAGGGATGTCCCAGGCACTGTTACAAGTGGCACACAAATGGAAGAAACAGGCAATGACATGGAGTGAGATTGAACCTCCCGTTCTAATAGGAGGCTCCAAGGGGACCTGTCCTCCCTTAGGGCTACCATGTAGTGGGAGGAGGTGGCCACACTAACATCCTGTCAGTGTCTTCAACCAGCTCCAGGGATGGAGATCTTACAAGAACAGGGTTCCCCTTCCTTGGCTTGAGGTAGCAGGGGATGACCTGTAACAGCTAATGTTTACTCCTCAACTAGTTATTGATTCTCTTCCAATTCACTGACAGTCCTGAACATCCCTGGAGCTACTGAGAAAGCTAGAAATAAAACTGTTAGTTACGTTAATTAATTACCTGTTTTTCTTTCCTCTTGGAAACCAGGAAGCCACTTGTCAACATTCATGGGTCATGGATTCCTCTCTCTCAGCATCCATGTAACTTATTTAAATGTTAGACATATGATATCTACAGTGCAGCCAAGGATTATGACGTGGTTTCTCATGTAGTTTCTCAGTCCTTGATCTTTAATGCACAAACAATGACTTAGATGCACAGAGCCCTTCTGTCTCCTTTTATGATGATATTTTTCCACCTGATGATTATTTTTACTATTAGAAATCTTACAAAAGATTGGTGTGGGAGTTGTGGTAAACTGCCTTGAAGTGCTTGTAAGCAGTACTATTGCTGGAAAATTCGTATTCTTTGTAATACTGAGATGTTACTGTATAAGGGATCTTACAGGCAAGGGTGATGATGAAGGGCTGCTTTGCAGCAGGAGAGCTGAGCTGGTGCAGCCGCAGAGCCCTCCAGCACAGGCACAGTTGACAGGCAATGGGCTGTGGTTCAGAGAGAGGAGGCTGAGGAGGAAAGGGCACTGAGGCTGAGCTAGGGCTGCCCCAGGCACCGTTAGTGAGCAGAGACTACTGCCTGTTAACTTGTCTCCCATTACTCCTTCGCAAGAGCTTTTGCTAGTACAGCTAATCCTGCTCTAGGGATTTACCAGGAATAAAAAACAGGAATAAAAATGTCAGTGCTTAAACCAATGTGGTTCCAGAGATGGAGGTTTCCAGTGTAGACTTAGCCTCAGGTCAGTTTTGTGAGGGTAGCTCTTGTCATCGTTTACACTAAAGCTGGACTGGTGGGGAAAAAAAGTCAGAGAGGTTGCAGCATCACTGACGCTTTCATTTTGCCTGTTTCCCGGTGCTTGCTATTTAGGAGCCAAGGTTCCAGCAATGGGCAGATATCAGGAGAACCACAGCATTTGGTTTGTTGTGGTTTTTTTTAAAGTCCCTTGAGTGTGGCTGGAAGATTTACAGCTGCAGTCATATGGTTTGAAACAATCAGAAGGAAAAATAATGCCAAGCCCATTTCACTAGTGTGGGGTGAGACCTCACCACTTCTTTGTTTTTGGGGGTGGTGACCAGAGGCATGGAGGTGACCTTCCCCTTCCAGACAGACTCTCTCCCTGAAATATTTTACCCCGCATTCTTTACGCAGTTTCTGATCCCGAGTCTCCTTGGGCGAGCGGCGACTCTCCGGTTGCCCGCAGCAGCGCGCAGCTTTGCTGCTGAACAGCGAGACCTGCAGTTCCCGTAGGGCTGCTGGCTCACCAGCCTGGCAGGACTTTGCACATCAGTTTTTGGCATGACACCGCTACGCTCCCTAGGAACGCCAAGCGCAGGAATCACACGGCTCGGCCGGGTGGCTGCGGCAAAAGGCCCCGCCGAACCCCCCCGGCAGCCGCCGACCGAGGAGATTTGGTGGCACTGGCGTAGTGGAGGACAGATTTTCACATCCTCTGTGGAATCTGCTGCTCTAAGTGGCTCTGAGCAGTCCCGTCTCACGCAAAGGGTCCACATGGATGCTGGAGGTGTGGGCTATGGATGGCACATTTTGCAGGCTCCGGGGCTGTGTCCTGCCAGTGCCGTGTGTGGTTTGTTATAAAGTCTGTTCCTTATGGATGCTGAAAGGAAACTGTGAGGAAATTAGTGGAGTTACAGGACAGAAAGAGCTTCCCTGGAGTGACAGGTTTGGGCTGAGGGCTGGTTCAGAGGCTT
>NW_010294786.1:58252-58868 GCF_000700745.2 Antrostomus carolinensis
AGCTGCCTGGCACACAGCCTGCAAAAATGCAATAGGCACAAAGAGTGAAGAAACAAGGCAACAAATCTCGGGCTCAAGTGAAGCCTCTTTTCAGCCAGCCCAGGCAAGAGAGCCGGCAGGACTCCCCACAGCAGATTTAGGGTGCCTCTGACATTTTTGTGGCCACTCACTTAATCCCTTCTTGCTGCACATGGAGGTCTGAGGGCAGCGGGAGTCTGGCCAGGGTGCCCGGCTGCATCTCATGGACCAGCGAACATGGGGGATGAGCTGCGGGGTGCCAGGAAGGGGACCAGGAAAAGCACATCACCCCAGCCCACGTTCGCTTCCCAGGGAGAACAAGGCCTGCAGGAAACAGCAAGTGGCTGGTCTCACCCGGGTGAGGAGCTGGGGTGCAACTGGTCTGCCCAGTTAGGGAGCTGGGAAATGCCTTCAGGTACTCCCAGGGCAGACAACAGTCAGCGAACCCAGACCAGTGGGTCTATCCAGAGAGGATAATTGTAGCCAGTGCAACATTGGGCAAACCTGTGAATGCTCCTGCTTTGTGTAGGAACAGGTTGGGTCCCAGCAGGTTGTAGGGCTGGAGAAGCAGAGAGACAGTGGAGAAGTAATTTGTCTT
>NW_010294786.1:58897-67898 GCF_000700745.2 Antrostomus carolinensis
ATTCCAACACAGAGCTGACATGCATTTGTGTTTTAGGGAAAGTTTTTTGCTCCAAATTGCCATTCTGGCTTTAGGTTAACTCTGTAGAGACACCAAGGTATGTCTTCTCATGTGAAATGCCCTACCTTTCTTAAAGTATAAGGCGGCCATCTGTTGTTTTCCTACTAAATCCCTATTGTCCAGTTGATGCAAAAACTTCCAAATGTGTTTCTAGCAAAAGGAGATAGTTAAATGGTAAGAAAATACATTCGTACAAATTAATTGCTTAAATAAAAATTCAGGAAGGCATAGGCTTTTCCAGTAAAAAATGTTGCAAAGCAACATTACTCCTTAGGAGATATTTATTTTTTCTTTTAACACATTCTCTTTCACTGGAGTCTTGAGTCAATAAGATATCTACATATGTAACAAAATTTAAGTCTTTTGGATCTAATTCCCTTGGATTTCTGCAAACAAAGGACAGTCCCATGAGTGACACCCTAAAGTAATCTTGATGGTATTTTAATAATAGCAGCAATATTAAAAGGAGTGAAGAAGATGCCATGGAAGAGTGAGGAAACAAGACTTAAGTTTGAAAAAGTGAAGCTGGCTAAAAGAAAACAAATTGCTGAAATTCCATTACTAAAAACACATCCTGAAGAAAAGCTGGAAAACATCCAGCACCTAGCAGGTGACCTAAAATGTCTGGTTAAGTGATAATCTGTGCACAGTGCAGGTATTCCCCAGTTAGTGTTAATCCCACAGAAAAGATCCCATGGTATAAAGAGGCAGCCAGGACATCACAGCTCAGGTCATTCCTCAGCATGTCCCTCGAATACCTTTGGAGGAACTGTGATCTTCCCAGACTCTATGCCTCTATGCTCAGCCAGAATGGGACCCTGGCTGGGGCAGGCAGAAGAGGCAGCGACGTGCCTAGTGTGGATCTCTGAGTGTGGATCTCTGAGTGTGGATCTCTGAGCCCATCATGCTAGCACCGCACTGCTCACAAGACTTGCTGTGAATCACGGAAATAATTGGTACTAACCGTTGCTCACTGGCCCATGGTAGGGTCTGACTCTTTTCTAGACTGCTGGGAGGAGGGAAAAGGGAGTGCACGAGGTCTCCTCCTGTCTGTGTGTATGTGTCCTACAGATGCTCTCCCTCACCCGAGGGCTCTTCTGTCACCGGAGAAGCGTGTTTTGCCCCTTAATTTTTGTAACCCAGGAGACTGCTTGAATCATGATGGGCCACTCTAGTGCAAGGAAATACCCAGACTAGTGACTTCTTAAGCTTTTTTCTTCTTTGATCTTTTCTTCCTGGAGGCATTTATTTGATCTTGGAAGCATCTTAGGGCTACAGTCTGCCCTAGCAAAGATATGACAGAAAGCAAAGGAAAGAGATTTTGAGTCTTTTCTTATGACTATTCCCCTACATAACAGGCAAAATATTGGCATGTTTCTCCCAGGAGCATAGGGGTAGGACATAGTAAATCTGAATGGAGAGAAACTAAGTTAAATTTCTAAGATAAAAGCAATAGGAAAAGGTTAGTGTGGTGAGGAGTAGGACACTCTGCTAGAAAGTACAACATGGGCCTCAGGGGGCTTGGATCCAGGAGACTTGGCAGCCTGTATAAAACTATGTAAAGGCCACCTTATTGTTTTGTTCCTCAGCTCTCCATCTGTGAAATGTCCCCTGCCCCTTCTCTATTTAGCCCTAGAAGGACTTTAACTCTTCCTGTTAATACACGGATGGACCAAGGGGGTCTCATTTCCTGCTGGAGCCACCAGAGGGGACCAGAGTAAAATAATGAAAATAGTTTCACCATGTAGGCCAATAAAGACATGTTATCTCTACCCTTTAAATAGGGAACTAATGGTTTCCAGAGTTACCTGCCAAAATTTAAACATCTTCTCCACTTCTTCTTCCTTCTTTGAAGTAAGCTTCATCTGCACACCTGGCATTTGCATTGCCTTGTTAAGAGGAACCAAATGGTGTCCATCTGCAGACATAAAATATGGAGGGACCATTTGGGCTGTTGAAGTGCTTCCCTCCCCTCACCACACTCATTCCTGAAAAGGCTGAGAGGAGTGTTAAATACCAGAGAGAGATCAGATTCAGACTCAAATGGAGAAAAGGTTGGAAAAAGCAAAATAAAGCATAATCTTTAGGTTACCCTCCCCACCAGCTGTGACTAGGGAAATAAAGCAAAACCAGAAGGACTCCAAAATCCAGTGACTGAAAGGAAGGCATGAGAGAGGCAGCAGCTCTCACTCTTCCCCGTTCCTTTGCCTGTCCCAGCACTCCTTTCCCCACTGCCCACCTATTTGCCATAGGCAGTGACGGTGAGCCAGGCAAAGCAGGGACCCTTTCCCCTGACTCTCTGTTAAGGGGAGCACACTGGCAGTGCTACAGGCATAACAGCATCTCCTAAAACCACACTGCTGACAGTCATTCAGAAGCTGAAAATAAACAACTTATTTACATGCATTTTAAATACAACTTGGTGCCCAGCAGCCTGATTATTTTGAAAAGTGGGTTAAAAAAGTCACTGTAAGGCAAGGACCTTACATACCAAGCTCCAGCCCTTGGTGCATTAATATGGCTGAGTGGAGATACTAACATAACCTTACCTGTAATGGCATGAACACACCACTGTAATAATTCATTTAGAATGATGACACCTGAGACCTAATTTAAAACTCCTAGATGAATACTGTTCTCACATTCAAACCCCAAGGCTGCTGCAAACATACCTAAGAAATCCTAAGAACTATAGTGAGCCTAATTGAATTGGACTTAAATGGACCATTGAGGTGGCCTCACAGAGCTCTGGGGAATTTATATTGTCTATACCGTATCAGAATCACAGCTTGAACTGAATAACGGGTTACATTCAATCATGTTACTGTAACTCATGCTTGAGGAAAGGGGAAAACCTTTTGCTATCAGCAAGGCTGTATGGAAAACAATTTCAAATCACTTTAAACCCGGCTGGCAACTACTTTGCCAATTACGGAGTCCTTTGGGAGAGGTGTGTGCTAGGGCTTGGGACTAAATGATTTATGTCAAGCGCCCCAGTCCCCGGAGGCACATACAGGAGGCTGGAGAGGAGGTGCTTGTGGCTAATTATTTCTCCTAAGAATACTTTAGCAAGGTAATTTGCGCTTGCAGATGAGTCACTCTGCACACTGAATATAACACAGGGAGAGCAGAGACTTCAGTGCTACAGCACACAGACAGATAAAAGGGAAATGAACGGGATCTTCGGTCCTTAATCTCCTATGCAAAACCACAGCCCCCCCGGCCCCCCTGTCTGCACTCCTCTTCCCCCAAGAGCCCTTTGCCGTTGGTGCTCATGGGGGACCACAGAGGAATGCCAAGCAGAGCCTCATCACCGCACCTCATTACAGAGAGGAGCCCAGCATTGAAAAGGCTGATAAAAGTGTGCACTCTCAGTGGTGGTGGTGCAAATCTGCTGGTGATGGGCACACAGGAGGGAAAAGCTGGGCAAGCCAAAGCAGGTAGCAGCCAAATGCCTTTCCAGCCTTTCTGCCTGTGCATCCCCTCAGCGCACTGGCAGTTTCTTTGCTCCTGTTGTCTAAAATCTCCTCACAGGTGCACTGTTGACACTGTGTTATAATTTATGAAGCCACAGATGCCTGGAACATGTAATTCATTTTGCAGATGGCAAGTGTAAATTCTGCTGTTCCTCACATGGCACAAACTTACCTGTTAATAAAAAAGCCGACCTCACAGATCCAAACTACTCCAAGAGAGGTGTAGCAAACCCCTTTTGGATGTGTTACTGCCATTGGATAAGGTGTAAATAGCATTGATCTTACAGATGATTCAAGCCTGAGTTCAGGATCCCCTCTGCCCCAAAGCTCAGGGGTGTGAGGTTTGGGATAACTCAAAGCAGGGTGGAGTTATAGTCAGAAGTTTGGGGCTGATTTACAGCTGAAGCATGTGTTAGATGGTCATACACTCCCTGAACACTTCCTCCCAGATTTTCAGCTGATTTTAACCCATTTCATGTAATTGAAATTGATTCAGCCCCTCTCATTCACACTGGTTGAGGTGCTGGCTTTGCTATTTCAGGACCAGTTAGAACATGGATTCATGACAAACAAGAGCTGCTCTCCTTGTTCAGAAATTAGCAGAGATGTAGACACACTCTACTTTTGAAAAATGTATTTGTGGTTATCTGCTGCTTTGAAGTAGCTGAGAAGACAAAAGACTGAAAGTCCTGATGGAAATGCCACTCTAATCTTCTGAGCCCAGATGGGTGCTCAGATGAGCCCAGAAGCCCCCAGCTGAGCCCAGGGCTCTGCATGGCAGATGAACTGGTTGCACTGGTGCCTGCTAGCCTGTGGGTGGGTAGTGAGCCACCAGGAATGCAACTTGCAGCTGCAGGGTTGTACGTGGATTAATCTGCAGTAATAACCTGGGAAAGATGTAAAGCACCTTTATTTTTTTCTTGCCATGACACCGGCAATAACACAGCTGTGTCGTAGATGGAGAGGGGCCATTGGATTTGCTAACCTGTAGCAAACAGATGAGTTGTGAAATACCAAGTAGCTAAACTGACTGGCTTCAAAACAGCAATCCAACCAAACGCAGCTCCTGGGTAAATCTAGTTCGTCCAAAGGATCTGTGGACTTCTAGTCTGCTCATGTGACAGCGTTTCTTTGGGAGTGTGAAGAAAAATCCATTCTTGTTGACCCAATTAAGGCTCGGCTGCAAGGAACAGCCACTGCTGAGAGGCTCCTCTCTCAAGTACCAGCCACAGGGGAAAGCCAGTCTAACGCCAGCTGCCAGGGTGGTGAACGTGCAGTGTTAGCAGGCATCGGAAACCTGTGGCTGGCAGTAAAAACGTCTGTTATTTGTAACATTCTAGGCTATGTATGCTGAAGTGAGCAAGCTCCGAAGGAGCCTTCAGCTGAGGTTTGTTTGGTTTTTTGCTTTTCTTTGGACATATTTGAGTCCAGGTTCAAAACGTTAAAGTTGTGCTGAAAAAGACCCTGACTGATGGTATCTTTTGAGAGCAGAGGAAGGGAGGCAGCTGAGAGGCAAAACACACAACATGATTTTCCCTGCCCTTGCTCACCCTGTCTCCCCTGCCTGCTGGATCTCTCTGGAGTGCAGGGATAAGACTTAGGTTAGGTTAGTCTCACAAAGGAGATACGGCACGCACTGATTATCCCTTGAGGATTTAAGCCATGGTGAAGGTTGTGTTGGAAGCTGTCACTGGCATGCTGGTGGGGTGCTGTCCTCTGCCTGATTGCTCCAGCACCCTGGTTTCTTGGGCACTAACCTGCCCCCATAGCCTGCCTGCAAGAGAGAAGCCAGAGCACATTCAGCACGCAGTGTGCGTGAAATGGGGCATTGGTTCAGCAGAAAATCTTTCACTTGCTCTTTTTCTTCTTTTTGATCCACTTCCCTTGAGTCTTTTCAGGCGTGCTCACCATCAGCCACACAAATCCCTGCCACAGCAGCTTAACAGTGATTCTTTCTGTTCCAGCTGATGAGAAAAAACATTATTCTGCGATATGGTCAAGATCTTCCAGTCTTTTATAAACCAGAGAAGGATCACAGGAAAAGCTCCTCACAACTTTTCCTCTTTCAGTACAAGGAGTTTACAGCTATGTTATGCAGATCTTTTATGCATTTCTTTGTATTTTATTTTTTTATTCTTCCCAGTCTCTTTTAAGCTTCTTCCCCTTTGCACATCTGAGCTTTGCTGATCACAGAGGTCAAACAGATTGAAAACATATGTGCAAGTAAAGTGACTTCACCTTTGACCTCAAACTATTCCTCCTTGGGAACATTTAATTTGCTGTAACCAAAAGTATTTTTATTTTAATGGAATACTCTTTGCCTGAGGCAAACTGTGTGGAAGTCCATCAGATGTGTTTTCATTTTACCACTTTGTAGAAAAGTGTATTAATCCATTTTACTTTACATCTGGATTTTTTTTAACACAGCCTTGGGATTTTCCCCTCTATTTGCAGCACTACCCATGGCTCCTGTGCAAAAAACAAAACAGAGCAATATGAAATAAAATGCACCAAAGAGACGTGTTAAGAACAAAAGTTGATCCTGATTGCAAAGGGCAATTTTTCTGCATCCTGGGTCTATATATTTCTATTTCTAGTAGGTCATATATTTTCCAAGGATGATGCTATGCCCTATGCCAGAGTGCAGAGGATGTGAAAATTTGGCTTATAATGCTGTCCTGGATCCTTCTGGTGATGTGAGGTAAGCTTTACATTAGGATCAAGCTGTGGCTACAGCTCTTCACTTTCAGCTTGTGTCTCTGTGATTTAATTCAAGCTGTCTGTGGCAGAACACAATGCAGAAGATGCAACCATTTCAGACTCTGTTAGGGTTTTGCTTGCTTTGGAAGTCTTATTAGTTTCTCCTCAGCAGCTCTCCTAAGCCATTCGGAGCAGTTTTCAAGCTGCTATCCAATGCATTCATGCACAGCCCGTGCATATCTGCCCAACCTACCTGTTATTAGTATAATAACCAGGAGACACAGATAGCTTTAGTTTTATTTTTTTACTTTGTAAGAGATAATTTCCATCTCATGTAGTCTTCGCTGTTAGCTGTCTCACCATTCTGATCCTGCCACCTCTCATTTCTGGGTCGAGTACTGAATTCAATGCAACATGACAACCCAACACGAGAAAGACGGAGTAAATGTCATCCTCTGACAGACCCAAATGATGGAGTGAGTCTGTGCCTGGGCATCTCCATTCATTTTGCATAGTCCCTGCATGCTATTTGGGCAACTTGCTACTGGAAGGAACATCCCTCACCTCGAAACCCAAAAGGGTGAATGAACCCCTACGTGGCTGCAATGTTGTCCTACTTTTCTGCTGTGCCTCCACTTAACAATCTGCTGTCTGAGGAAATTATTTCAGTACTGCTACTGCCTAAAAAGCTACAAAAAGCCTTAATATCAACAAAAAAAGGGATGGCGTGTAGATGTATAAAGCTGTATTTCCCCCTATTGCGGATCAACATAGTTGCAGAAAAGTAGAGCCCACTGAGATTATTCACTGTGAGTAAATTTAGTAAACTGGGGGGATGAGGAGTGGCATGTTTTTTTTCCGTTTCTTCTGTGTGTGCATCAGCTATTCCCAACAAGACCCAGTTTCTGTCAATGGGAATATTCTTCGTAAGTATTTGTTAAACAGCCTGGACAAAGCATTTTCTGTCCAGTGAGAGGTTCACTTTGGCTATTCACTATTCATTATTCACGGTGTATGAGTGTTCACATAAGTCATATGGTATTGTCTCTGCTCCTTACTTGAATAACTCTAGTTAAACAGGAGACTAATGAATGTTGGAGCACACATGGTGAATAACTAATAACAAGGAACATGTTCTCTCACTTCCACCTGTATTCAGCAATAACCAGGGCTGTCTTACAGCATGGGGAAGTGGGGCCTCTGATCTGAGCCTCCCAGCTCCAAAGGTCTCTCTTCCCCCTGCTGTGGCACTGTGTTTGTTATGCAGGTGCCATACAGGTCACTCTGGGTGTGCAGCATGTTGCTGCGTGCCATGAGACACTACTGTTTTGCTCAGCTGGACTTGGGTCCTCAGGCACCCATATGAGGGCTCTACCAGTAGACACTGGTCTGTGAACCAGATAACTTCTCAATACAGGGGGAAGGAAATGGGAACCTGGCTGTTTAAATGTTGTGAAACAGGAAAGAAACGTGGGACAAGACCATGGTCAACCCAGCCAAATTAGAGAGCCTCTGCAGTCACGTGACTGTGACCACCTCCTTTAATGTGGAAGGCAAAAGCACCCTGATCATGCTGTACCCTTCTTCTTACCGCCTTTATTAATCCTTTTTAGGTATGTTCTCTTGTGTCTTTCATGATCTTACACTTGCCACTACAAGGCTAAATCTGGCATGCTCATGATATCACCTCCCCAATTTGCTCTGCAGCCATGTCCACTGCTGCTGAAACCCAAGGGTAACTCTGAAAAGATGGTACGTATACTTCATATACACCATCATAGGCACTGATGAAGAAGTGTGGAGGCAAACTTTCTCCTTTCAAAAGCATCTATTCTAACCTCTCTGTATTGGCATCTACAGTTCATGTACTAGCATATTCTCACACTTCTCATATGCTGTGCTAAACCCTCTCCCCAGGGACTGAAGGCTGTGATAAAGCTGCTAGGACTTATCAAGTCTGTGATTTAGATGAAAACGTGAGTGGTGGAGTCACTGTCTGCTAAGCAACTCCTTTTCCATGCCCTACTGTCTAACACTGGTCAGAATACTTCTAAGGAATGGATATCTTTATGAATTTAACCCTTTGGCCCAGAAAACTTTGAGAATTCAGGGAGAGTTTACTGAAGTAGCACTTGTGGCCATCCAAATGTATCAGGTGACTTATTGCTCACAAGAAGTAGCAAATTGAATATATCACTATGGATATGATGAAAATGTCTTAAAAATAGTTTGTACTCATCAGCTAGCATATCTCTGAAATCTTCAAAGAGATGGTAGGTTTGAGGGAAAGGCCAAACATTTTCAGCTGTTGTTTTTGAGAAGCAGAGGTGGATCTGCCATTGTGGCTATCACTAGGGAAAATGTTTGACTGTGTCCTCTAGTCTATGGTTAGACCTTGGATTTATTGGATCTCTTCTGGCAGTTCGTTCCATCAGCAGATACCTTCAGCCAATAGTGGCGGTATTGCCATCACAATCGCCTTTGCATTTGTAAGAGTTGTGTAGCCATAAAAGAGGTTTTTTCTTGTTACTTAGGAAGCTGGTGGGGCAGGACTACATTGCTATGTTGCTTTTGTCTCTTCAAAGTCTTGTGCTTTCTCATCTGCTCACTGCTTCCTTTTAAATTTCTCATTGGGGTGGCTACAAGGTCTCTTGGTGCTGGCAACGTTTTTCCTCATGTGTTTGCAGTGTTTAGCACAACAGAGCCCTGATCTCTGCTGGTGGATACTAGGCACTCAAGAAATACAAACAATAAATAATACTCAT
>NW_010294786.1:67927-85410 GCF_000700745.2 Antrostomus carolinensis
ATGGGAGAAGGTGGCTCTTAATCTTCTTATTGTCATGATTATACAGGTATATTTCTGATAGACAACTTTTAAACTACCGTACAGTGAAAAGTTGGAAGGTCTGTTGTAAATCATACTATACTAACATATAAACATAACTTAAATCAAGCTGATGAGCAATACCCACAACAGGATAAATGTCTGATACTGGATTTATTTCAGATCTGTTTACACAAAGGATTGATGACAATCGATATCTGCCCTTGAGATGAGCAGGGAAACCGAAATGCTAGTGAACAGCTAAGCTAGGCCACTTGATGTCACTGTTGCTTGACAATGTGCACGTGCAGCTGCAAGAGTGTAAATGGGGTTAGTTCAAAAGAAGAGCAGGACAGGGGGTTTAAAGAAGGCCTCTGGGCCATCTATTCAAAAAGAACAGGAAAGGTACACTGTTTAAGAATGCACATAAATTCTGCTTGTGTACATTTAACAGCATTGGTGAACTCCCTTCCCTTCTGTATGCACAGCTGAAGGTGCTCAGTCTGCGTTTTGGGCAGAAGGATTTGTATGATTTTTGCTTGTTCACTGTAAGAACAAGTCACTTCCCTCATCTCTCTGACACTTCTGTGTGAAAAGCATTGTGGTACAGGGCAGAGGGCCCCTCTGATCCTGTAGTCCAGGCTTATACTAATAAACATCTGAATTTACCATCCAACCTCTGAATTTACTGGGTCCATAATGATAACTACAAAGCAGAATAGTTTCATCTGCTGCCATGAAACTTTCTGGCTACCTGTCTGATTTTTACAAAATGCAGCCTGGTTTTCTTTAGATGAGTTTGGGACTTCACCTGTACAGTCGACAGAGGAAACATTTCTATTTGCTTACTGCAGAGATTTCACCATTCAGGGATCTTGTTAGTTGCAGTTGAACTGGTAAATTATTTATCAAAGTCCACAGTGAATAAATATCTAATACTCCTACCCACACAACTTCATCTAAGTCCCATGGAACTGGGCAATGAGTTTCTTCTCCTTTTGAAAGGTCTGAGTTTACTAAATAATTCAGAAGCTTCTCTCCTGGCTGTAATAGGATGCGCAGATTTAAACTACCTCAAAGTGCTTTTGTTAGGAAGTAAGCTATACTGCTCACTCCCTTTTCTTTGGCTTCTAGTAATACAGGTGTTTACTCGGAGGACAAATGGGTGAATGCCTATGTGTGTGAAGCTCTGACACCAACTAAAAAACAAATTCTTTGTTCTTGGAAGGACTAAATCCACAGGCAGTTTGAGTATCTATCTCTTTCTTGGATCATCCTCCTTTATGGAGAGCTCTTGGAATTGTCCCATTTGAGAGGCGCTGCAAGTGTCTTGTGATTGCTTTGAATATTTGTATTTAATCTGCTGGGAAATTTTAACTTTTAAAAATAATTATCAATAATCAATTTACTTTTTCCCTGCTGTTGGCTGTCTCCATTGAGCAGTAGTGTTAGTTATAGCTGGTTGCATGGCTCTGATTACAGGCGAGGGACAGGGACAGGCAATATGTATATTATTTGCACACATAGGATCCCTTGAAATGGGATTTAACCCACGTCTCCTAAGCCATGAGCCAAGTGATTTTACCATGGGACAAGCTTTCCTTACTGTTAGGAAAGTAAAGCTTGAATCTCACCAGCTCTCCAGAAGGTCCTATTTCTTTTTAAAAGAAGTTCAGCATCACAAGCAATGTCTGCAGGAACCTGGGTTTATTTCTTTATTTTCCCTGAAGAAACCCTATGTGGATGACTACATGTAACATGTGCTGTCTCTCTCCTTCCCAGGGAAAAGGGAGATGAGCCCTTGGAAGAGGGGGTGATCATCTATCACTTCAGCAGCTTGGGGACTCCCATTCCTGAAACCTGAAGAACTGTCTCAGGTCTCTCTTGTCCCTTCTTGACAAAAGACCAAGATACAACATTAAGTTTTAAAGTTGAGGCAATATGTAGCAGCCCCACTGACATATCATTGGATGGTCACTAAAAACAGACAATTCAAGATAATGTTGCACTAAAGCAAAAATGTGTTGTTTTGTTTCCAAACCTTTCAGTCCAGGCATCACGCTTTGCATGAGCTGGAGAACAGAGATGAGATCCCAGCTGGAACATCAAACAGAAATGTTGAGGACAACTCTGTGCACCCTTGTGGCATGGTGCACTTTTCATTCCTGTTAGTCTAGCTGGCTCCAGTGGTACTGCTCATGGTACTGCAATCACAACTTAATCATATTAATAGTGTTGAGCAATTGAGAGAAGCATGGCAGAAAATACAAAAATGCATGAAAAATATCCTTTCTGCCAAGCACTGTATTTTTTTTGTACAAAATACTGCAGCCTCTTGAGAATTTTAAAACACCCTAAAGAATTTCATGTTGGGGCAACTGTTCTTTACCAAGTTCTGTAGCTTGTTTTAAAAATATCAGTATAAAGGCTTTCTTGCTCTATTAAACAACACATGTTTTAAGAGTAATTTCCACGGACTCCTTATTAATTTCTATAGCTCCCTGTTTAATTTTCTTTTTCTTTTTCTTTTTCTTTTTCTTTTTCTTTTTCTTTTTCTTTTTCTTTTTCTTTTTCTTTTTCTTTTTCTTTTTCTTTTTCTTTTTCTTTTTCTTTTTTTTTCCATAAAGAAGACTGTAAAACTTTAACTAATGTGATTGGTGACCAAATTTCATGGATGTGTCATGGTATCTTTAAATGAGTTGGCCTTCATTTCATTTCATTCAGTTAATTCTATGGCAAACTCTAACCAACTACACAAGGACAGAAGAAAGATCTGAGCATTTAAGCTGGATTGTAAATGTGAAGGGATTGGAATAGGTTTTAATGAGCTGTAGCAGTTTGATTTTACCTCTCCGACAGTCATGTATACTTTAAGTAAAAGACCAAACTGGGCATTTTAAGAAGTCTCAGAGTCACCCTATCATTTTAGCATTACTTGGGCATTCTGGTGTGCTTTCCCATTACAAGACCATTCTGGAATTGAATGGTCAGTGATGATAAACAGTGATAACAGATTTCTGAGTAGGGGGAAAGTAGGAGATATTAATAAGTTAAGATTTTTAATTAATTTTTCAAGTTAATTAAAATGTCCAAAAGCACAATAAAACTGCAGAAAATCTGGCAAGGGAATGGCAGCCTGTCTGATTAATGCAAGTCAACTGTCTTCTGAGGGTAATAGTAATAATGATGAGATTATGGATATGGAAGAACCTGCTAAAGAGATACGAGATGCATGCAGAATACAAACTGTGTCCTAGTTACTATTTTATGGTGCACAATGGATCTTATTAAGGAGGAATAGCAGTAAGAATTACCACTGAATTGCTCAATAAAAGTATTGTGTGATTAACACTGCTGCACCATCAGCTTGAGTGCTACCTCCCATTGATACTTCATATCCTCCATTTACTTTTAGTTTTTAACTAAAGTATGGGAGTTTCAACAGCAGTTGCAGGCAGCTTGAAAAACATGTTTCCTTGTGCATGACGATACTTGGAAAAAGGGAAGCAAGTGCCGAAGTGCTGGAGTGGATAGGATGTTCAGAAGAGACTGGGAAGAACTTCCACAAGTGAGAGTTTTATACTCCATTCCCTCAGTAAAAATAACACTGAAACAATATAATAACCACCATGATAGAGAAAGTAAGAATACTTCCTTTCTGGCATCCTTAGTCTAATGAGGTTCCAGTTTTGCAAGCGTGTGTGCCTCATCCAAGCAGAAAAGAAGCCCCACTGAGGTTGGTGTAAAAGTGATGAACAGGATTCACTGATGGCTCTTTTTTCACAGCATTAAGTTTCTTATTACACATATGTATCATGTTCCTGCTGCAATGGTGCTATGGCCTTGGCTGGGTGTTCTAGGTGGTCTCCAACAGAAGTATTGTAATATATTAATTAGAGACATCAGGATAATACATGAGAGGATACTTGCATAGTTCTGTTCTGATGTAAAAGCAGCAGTCAATATCATTGAAAAAAACATGGTGTTTCTAACCCAGTTTTGCAGATCTTGTGGTAGTTCACTTAACTCTCAAAGAAATATCCTTGCTGCTGAAAGGCAGATTAAACCAAAGCTCATACCCTTTGAGCTTTGCCCATCATGGTTTTTTATAAAAAATAATATCAAAAGACCAGTTTGACCACAGATTTGGCAGGACCAGAAATGAGATCTGAACTGCCCATGTGTTTCAGGACATTTGGAGCCTGAGTTTTGATAAAGCGAGGCTGTGCTCATAATTAATTGCTAGCTTTTTTTTTTTTTTTCTTTGCTAGCTAATTCTTTTGGGTTCCTGGCTAGGTTATGCTATGTTCCATGATCATTTTATTCAAGCTTCTTTCTGTCAAGAGCGAAATTCTTAATTCCATCTTCAGTGTTTACCCAGGCCGCTCTTAAAAATGAAAATAGTATCTGGAGGGTTTTAGTCTTGGTGTAATAATAAAGTAAAGTAAAAGCCTCCTGTCTTGAATTCTGAGTAGGCTGCATCACCGCATGCAAGAGAAATTGTTGCTATAGATTGCCTTGTTATTAAAAAGGGAGGGTGGGGAATGGCAAGGAAGGTTTGAAGACTGTTGATGTAAAACAGAACTAGTTTATAGGGAGCTGGCTGAGGACTGAAGTTTTATAAGGTGCGCTTTAAACAACCATGCAGTGTACTAAAAAGATAATAAAAACTGTAACTTCTAGCCACAAGTTTCAGAAAATGCTTAGTGGCAAAAAGAGAAAAAGCAGCAAGACATAGGGTATGAAGAAAATCTGATATCCAGAATGGAGGAATATTTAGATCTGGGCTTTTGCTTCAGGCTCCAGTTTAGTGCAAGCACAAGAAACCACATAATATTCAGTGGAATGTATTCATCTCCTTAGTGGCAAAAGTATAAATAAATGCCACAGGAGAGGAGTCACAAAACATTCAGTATCTGAGAACAATTTAGATCTTTCTCTCCACCATCTGCAGATCCCATTGACAGCCACAGAGGTGCTGCCACTCATTCTGCTATTTTTCTTCTAGGACCTCACGGGGTTCATCGAAGCCACCAAACTACCTGCAGAGGCTGGAGTGAAGGGTTCCCACCTTAAGGCCTCTAGCCAGCCATGCTCCCTGAACAGTCTGCCCAGCTGCTGGAATAGCAATGGCCCAACGAGATGGCCTGCCATGTCGCAGAGTTGTAAGTCAGTCCTGAAAAGCATTATCAGAAACCAGCCACTGGTGTTGTTTCCACCAGGGTTTTCTTAAGACTTTTCTTTGTGGCAGTTTGTTCCCAGCATCTGTGGAAAGGAGAGGTAAGTGCTGGGCAGGTTTGTTTGCATCTCATGTTTACATGTGAATTGGCCTCTGGAATTGACTACTCTTGGAAACAAGAGGAGAGAGAGAGACTGGAAAGGGCAGGAAGGCTGAAATGAAACAGAAAACCTTACAAGAATGTCATGCACACTTGCTGTACTTACTGGGGCATTTAAATGCTTCATTAGAAGTGCATGGCATGGCCCTGTCAATCACAGGATTTTAAGAGGACCATCAGAGACATTTCTCTGAGGCAGGGTACCTGCCTTGCCCCCCTCCTGGCTACACCCCATGTCAGAAAGGTATTAACTCGCCACGGATATGTGACAGGAGCAAACTACAACATCCCAGTGACAGCTCAGCTCTGCTGCCTGGCACAGATGGGATCAAACCAGGGCTCCTTCCCTTCCACCCCACTTTTGGAGTCAGCTACTCCATCTGATTTAAGGAACAGGAATGACACCTCTGTCTGCAGTTTCAGTAGCAAATCCTGTACGGCAGTTGCAAGGCAAGGCAAGAGGGAGAAAATAGACATTCTGAAAACCATCACAAGTTTGTTTGGTTTTTTTTTGTTTTGTTTTTTTAACAGGATGTTAAAAACTGGCTTTTAAACACTCCTCTCCCAGTCCTCACTTGCAGTAGCAGAAGCTGGGGACAGGCATTCTTTCTTGCAGTGATTAATACCTTACTACAAGAGCACTGCCATTAAAGGGAATGAGACAGCCCGCCAAGCGAAGCTTTCCTCTGCGGAGAAAAAGTGGCTGTGTGTCTGCAAACCATGGGGGACACGGAACTCCCTGGTTTTCTCCACCACTCAGGCAGTCAGATCTCCTCTTGCATCCTCTGTTTATGGCAAACATAAAACAGGACACCTTTTAAAAAAAATAAGATAAATCAGACCCTAAATGTAAATTATGCTGATATAAATCATTCATGCAACAGATTGCATTTATTTATTGTCTTTATTTGCAGTGCAAGAAATCTGTTAGATGCACCTTGTAGAATTCACAGATTAAAAAATAAAAATCCTTACAAAACACAGGCTTTGTGCCCAAAATGCAGCACTTTCCTACTAAAACCTTTATTTATCTTCAGAGGGAATATTCTGGTACCATTTCCCTCATCATCTTCTTCCTCCTTCTCACCTCTGAAGTTCCTTCCCAGACACAGGGACGTGTTTTGTGCTCTGTCTCTGGTGGCCCATAGCCCTTCCCATCTCAGCTCCAGCCTGTTTCCTGCCCAACAAGCCGGCAGATCTTCTTCCAGCCTGAAGGAGACCTGGCAGCAGCCTTACAGGCAGCAGAGCACGGGGAGGAGAAAGTGACCTCGTATCTACTCTTGGGACCAGAAACCAAGGACAAAAGTTAATTTCAAAAAAATCTAAGTGGGGCAGTCTTTCAAAGACCGAGAGTCACCTCTCAATAGTGGGACATCTGGTGACATTAGCTGAAGTTTCATAAAGGCTCCCTATGGCCTTTTCAGAAATAGAGCAGGTTTCAAAAAGAAAGAAAGAAAGAAAGAAAAAGAAAATACAGAGTCCTATGTATTGCTGTTGATTTATCTCCCTCCCTCTTCTGTCATAAGGTACTGCTAAATCCAGCAAAGGATTTTAACTTGATTTTCTTCTCTGAAACAGGAGAGATGGCTAGTCATTAATGTATGTTATTTACAAAGATGTAGTTTTGTCCTGCTTTCTTGCTTTATTTCATTATTTATTGAGTAAGATAATAGCTTATG
Source organism: Antrostomus carolinensis (assembly GCF_000700745.2). NCBI lineage: Eukaryota > Metazoa > Chordata > Aves > Caprimulgiformes > Caprimulgidae > Antrostomus > Antrostomus carolinensis. The sequence goes on from NW_010294786.1 coordinate 74,964, forward strand.
GTACTTACACAGAGCCAGCTGTTTGCAGGATGCCAAGAGCAGGTGGTCTGGGAGGCCTCTGATGAATTGCAAAAGACACTTACCAGCTGCTATCGCTGTGTGAAATGAGCAAACCTGCAAAATCTTCATTTTCAATTGGATTGTACTTTTAAGTAAGCAAGGGAGACAGCTAGTATAACTACAGACCATGACCAACAACCCACATAAAGTGTGTGCAAACACAAGTGATTAATGTACCAGGATTTCAAAACATCTAAAATGAACAAGTCAGGTTTAATAGGGTGCATGAGAGGAAGGGGAACACGAAGGGATAGGTGGGAGCTGGGGTGTGTATGGGGGAGCTGCAGGGCAAGGGGTTGCTTACATCAAAGAAGAATAAGGCAAGAAGGAACTATTTGATGTGTCTTAATAGTCTATATTGGGTTCTTAGCAAATCCCATATTTTTATTCTCTCTTGCAAGCAATGATTTTGGACTTGAAAGTTTTTATATTCTTTTCCCTTCTTTCTCCCATCCCCTCCACCCCCCCCCCCCCTTTTTTTAAAAAATTATTTTTTTACCCCCAGTTATGTAGGGTACTCTTGTGTGCTGCCTCACCAGGGCACAATCCTTTGGTGGTAACCACATCCTCAAATGGTCACTGAAGAGATGCAGGGATAATGGGTTACAAAGACAGACATTAATAAGGTAAGATAAGAGAGGGGAGGTTTATTAATTTTTCAAGTAAAGTTAGGATGCCCAAGGGCACAGTAAAACTGTAAAGAATCTAGTGAGGGATGAGAGGCCTAGCTGATTAATGCAAGTCAGCTGTCCTCAGAGGGTGATTGCAATAATGATGAGATTATGGAAGAAGCTGCTGAAGACAAATGAGATGCATGTGGAATAAAAACTAAGTGTCCTAGTTACTCTTTTGGAGTGCACGATGGATTTTATTAAGGAGGAACAGCAATATAAATTACTGCTGACTGAGATGCCAAAGTGAGGAGCAGAGCTTGCTTTGCTGGAGTTTCTTTGCCTGAGATGTCGCACGCAATCCAGGGTGCCTCGCTTGAAAACAATCCAAAGAAAACATGGAAAAGTTAAATAAGGGCTTCCTCCCCTACTGGAAATGAAGATAATATTTCTGCTTGATCTCTTTGATGTGCCTTTCCCTCCGATCTATTGCCTCCCCCTTCAGCTCCATTGCCTCATTTCTTCCCTGTGCTGGGGCGGATAATTCAGGGCTTCCCAGTTTGTCCCAGGAGCCCGCACCCTGTCCTGAAGATGCTCTTCTCCAGGCAGTTTCACCACACAGTGCATGAATAAGGCATGTTCCTGAGGGCAGCAGGTTTCCCAGGCTGCCTTCCTTCCTTTTCTGACTTACCTTTCCCATCTTCTTGTTCCTTGCCTTTTCCCCCAATTCTCTTGTCACCCGTACCACCTTGTCCTTGGTGTCCTCAACTTCTCTTATCACCTGCTCTGCCTTTTTCCCCTCTCCCCCTGGCTGCGGTGCTACCTGCCAGTCCTGCTTGGCTGGACTTTCCCACCAGCCCTGTGACCACCACCATGGCCTTCTGGAGCCTCACTTCTATACAGTAACACGGGGATCAGAGGCATGATGATTATCACTTTCATGGCTGTTTGGGAGTTGATCAGCACTCAGAAGACTTGGCGGGGTAGCATGTCCTCTGCAGCGCCTAAAATGTGTAGGATTAACTGCCTGAAGTGGGAGGGCAGGGGATGGCTTCCAGATGCAGGGGGCTGGTGAGCCTACGCCAAGGCATGCAGTGAGAACCAAAGTGTAATTAACAGCATGGTAACAAATGGCACAATGTGATCTCTTGTATAAATTTTCCAGGTCCTCTGTTTCTTTTCAGTGTATTAACTGTCCATAGTAACAGGAAATAAAAAATTATAATATCGACTGCTTGTGTTACAGTGCAAAGTCAGCATTTCCATTAGAAAATCTGTTTCTAATGGGTTTGAGTAATATAATAATGAATTTTCACTTCAGGATTAATCCTGGTATTTAAGACTCTTAGCCAGGCTGCATTTTTTCCCCCTACAAAATTTAGTAGATCAGTCTGGGCATTATAAAGCTTTACCACCTCTCCACAGCCCAGAGTTTGCTTTCTCCTGCACACTTTCACCTTCCCTTTATTGTCCTTGTAAAGGTATGGTATGGTCTTCTCATCTCTTTTGCCTTGATGATTTATTTTTTTTTTTAATGGATGTAAGTAACTACTGGGTGTCAAAACAGCCTTTTCTCCCACAGTGTAAAGATATAACTACCTGATAGATGGGCATTTCTGTATTATTAAGAGGGTCTAAATACTTATTTATGTTGCAGACAATAATGATTTCATTTTAGCAGGTCCTTACATATATATTTACATGACAGACCGTAATTTTCTGCAGTGTCAACTCCCATAAACCTCATTTGCGACACCTTGAATCTGCTGTGTTTTGTGCCCGGTGTTGCAGATGCACAGCACAACTTTACGTGGGGATCCCCTCTCACTGGGGGGGCAGTCACTGCCGGACAAACGGAAAATGATGTTACATAAATAAAGTGTATTTTCCAAAGGAAAGGAAATTACAAAATTACAAACATACAAAAATAACAGCCCTAAAAGATCATGTAAGTATCGTGCCTCTGATTCCCAGTAGCAGATGTTTCGGGTGTTGAAACTCCCACCAGAACAGCTGCAGGAATGTAGAATCACATCTGGGCTTGCGACGGGGCTGCATCATTACCCACCGACAGCAAAACAGCCAGATGCTTCCAATTCATTTTAGGGACAGAGCTTAAAGTTTGAGCCTGTGAACATCCCTCTTTACAACCACTACTTACCATCGGCTGCGGCTGTTCCTGGTGTGCTGCTGAGGTGGTGGCACGAGCCAGTGCGTGGCCAAGCTGCCGAGTGGCGCTGCAGCGGGGTGGCTGGCCAGCAGTCTCCCCAGTATGAGGGGCAGAGCTGGGGCAGGGGGTCTGGGCTGGCTCAGGGCCAGCAGGGACAAGCTTCGGAAGCTGAGGATGATCTCTTTGGCCCCAGAGAAGGACAGTGGAGGTACTGCTGCTGTCACTTATAGCCGCAGTGCTCTGTGGGTCCTGCTTCCTCTGCCACCTTCTGCCTCCAGCAACTGTGTTCAGCACATGCTGCATGTTTTGGGATGGTACTTCATGTGCTACTGCAGGAGGTGTAATGGGGCAGTTCCTCCAATCTAGGCTTTAGAGGCAAATGAGGGCAGCTGGCTTGGCCCCCAAGCCTCTGTGCTCACATCTCCTGCCACCCCTCCTTCCCTGCATCTGCTCTGCTGGACAGAGCAACCTGTGGACTGAAGGCATCCCCCTCCAGTAGCACTCACATTCACCTGTTAAAGTGGTTTGGAAGAAAGAACTTTTGCTTTCACTGCACCAGTAGGTCAGCTGAAGATGTTTCCTCCAGGCAATGGTTACTTGGTCTGCCGAATACTTGAAGTGTCGCTCTCTAGCAGTGTTTTTCCATCTCTCTAATGGGACTTCAGACTTGGTGGTGAGAGCTGAATTGTGTTAGTTCATCATTTTGTGGAGGGTTGATCTTACCCGTTGTATCACATTTCAGAGCTGGCTGACACCTGGCAGTGGTTAACCCTGCTGTTAGGATGAAAGGACAGCCTTGCCTGCCTCCCTTCTAACATGTCTCAGTGGGAGTGCAGGCATAGGCACAGGCAACCACTTTCTCCATCCTGATATTCAAGAGAGAAATAGTCTTGAGGCATAAATAAATGGCTTTGGTATCAATATCTAGATTCTGTACAAAATCTAGAGTCTGAACTTGATCAGAGGCAGGTACTGATGCTGGGGACATTAGGACTGTACTGCCCTCACCACACCACAGTTGTTAATGTAATAATTTATTATTTTGCACATAAACATACGTAAATAACTGAAGATGGTTAGTTACATCATTTGCAATAAAATGACTGATTTAATCAGACGTTGCTACTTCACAACCAAAGGTTGTACAGTGTGCAAATATTAACCACAATGTGCTTGTCTGTCACCTGTCTTGTCACCTGCCCTTAGCCACAGACTACAGGAGGGGCACCAGAAGGTTTTAATATGGCTTTTAAAATGCCTACAGGAATCACACACAGGCTCCAACTGACAAACAGGGCTGAGGTGGTTCAGCTAAGCTTACCAGTGTCAAGTGGTTTAAAGTACAGACATACAAGCAGATGTATTTCTCCTTCTAGGGCAGAGGGTTAATTTTCAGTAAGGTGAATGGCATCCATACTCTTGCATGAGGAGGAGACAGTTCTCTACTTGCATGTTGTCAAGCAAGATAATTTTTGGAGGAACTGATGACAATCTTTGGCTTTAAAAAAATATTTCTAATCTGCAACTCAGAACATCCTCTCCCTAGGGAGTGGATGTTGTGTGGTTTTGTATTGTTTTGATTATTGCTGATGAATGTATGTTGTGACAGTAGCAATGAGGTTTGATAGAATTAGATAAACTTCGGGTACTGCTGAGAAAGTGAATTGCTCTCTCAACCTGATCCTTTAAATTAAGATCTTTCTCACTCACCACCATCACTTGAACATCAGGAGGAGAAGGAACAGAACAGTGCTTGAGTTAGATTTAAGGAGGACGCGGCTAAAGCCTCCCTGATGCAGAGAGCCCCATTTTCTGTGTCTGTGGTCCCCAGGAGTGCAGGTTGCCATGCTGGAGAGCTGCTCTTGGAGAAGTCCCATGAAGAAGGGTCTCCAGCCTACATTACCTGTGCCCCTCTGTCACCCTCTCACCATTTCCATGGCCTTCACTTCATCTGTCTTTTGGTGTTTTCATAAGTGCTTGCCTTCATAGTTTTACTGAACAGGAGAAAGTGTTCAGAGGGGGGTTCCTCGCTTTGAATGCTGTGAACCCCCAGAGGTGGGGCAAACGTTGGGTGTTCCTGAGCCCAGGGAGGGCTATACTCACCCTCCAACACACAGTTGCTGTTCTTGAGCTTCTGAAGGAAAAGTAGGAGGTACTAAAGTCCAAAAGGGTTCACAAGTGCATCTGAAATAAATTACAGAGCATAAACTCCCCACGGCCCAAGGCTGCTGTTGAGGTTGCAGCCACAGCCAAAGCTGATCTTACTTAAAAATACTTGCAAGGGTTCTTATGAGTTCACCTACAAGTGCAAATCCTTTCGCTGCCTACAGGGTTCATTAACGTCATCACTGCATTGTGTGGAAGCAAAATGGCAATATAGAGCAACTAATGAAAACAAAGGTTAAGTACAATTTCCCTGCTTCTCAAGGGAACAGAGTTATTTCAGAAAACAAATTTCTGACTATGTGTGAGGAATTCTGCAGCTTTCTTTTTTTCCTTTCCACAAAATTTTATACAAAACTTGATCATAAAGAAGCGTAACATATTAAAATAGTGTCTATTTGGAACAGAACATGCTATTATAGACTAGAGTACGAGAGAAATCAATAGCTTTGTATAAGCATGAAGTCCATAATCAGTCTACAGATGTACCTTAGAGAATATATGCATTTCAACTGTCTTTGTACAAAAACCTTCCAGGGAACTGAACATAATAATAATTAATCATGTAATTAATACTTAATTTATAAAGGGCACAGTATGCCCCATCCTCCTGCAGAGGCACTTGGGGTGATAAGCAACTGAAAAATAGAATTCAAATAAAAATAACTCATTAAAATGAAGACAAGAAAGATAATAAATAAAGTGCATATGGAAGCAGTAGGAAGGGAGGAACGTTGTGCCACTGCAAATCCATAGGCAAACCAGAAAAAACTTAAAAGCTCCCAGCCTTGTCCTGCTCCTAACAAGACTCCCATTCACTTTGGTGGAGTGGAGATAGGGGTATCACTGAGGCCCTTGGGAAATCATCATATGTTGCCTTATAAAACTGCAAAAGACTGCTGATCTTCCATCAGCTGAAAGCCTGGTGGGTTTGTGAGCTGGAAGTTTCATCATGCTTTGTAGCCACCAATGAACGTTACTAAGTGAACTGAACGCCACTTACGGGTGCACTCATTGATTCAAGATTCAAGAGGACTAATAGGTGGCTTTTCCCTAAATTTATTTATTCCTGTGACTGCCAATTCCACACTTTGTTAAAGCTTTAAGCATTTTCCTGGTGCAGAAGTCACGTTTATTGGTCTGTAGTTCCCAGAATTGCCCCTGCAAGGCTTTCCTGAAGATTAGTGTCATAGCTGCCATTTTTCAGTCCTCTGTTATGAAACAGGACTGATGGATAAACGATGGTTCAAACCAAAATTAGTTGTGATCAACTTCATATTTGAGTTCTTTCAGAACTTTTGGGTTAAAAAAAAAAATTCTACCTCCTGATTTCTTACAATTTGGATTATTAATTTCCTCTGAAACATCTCTACTGACAATTTTTTTGTGATACATCTTTCAAGCTCATTCCTCATGTAGGGTTACTTTGTGTGAAAGCTTTCTGGCTTCTGATGTGCATGCTAATACAAACAGGTTGGTTAGTTTTTGCAATATGCTTGTCTTTGACTATTTTTGATCCCATGTACTTTCTTGTTGTCTTTCTGCTTGCTGTAGAGGGAGATGTTCCTCAGTCTTTCTTTTAAAAGTTCATATTCTTGTCTATTTCCCCACCTATGCATGAATTTCCCTTTTTTGACAAATACCGTTTTACTCATAATAGTCTCCTTTCTTCTAACATTTACCCATACTGACATGTTTGGATCTTTTGGAGTAATGTATGTTTAACTTGAGCTTCTGATGTGAAGTCTTTAGACAGCCTCCAAAATAGCAAAAAACATTTTATCTATTTTAGCAGCTCCATTTATTTTGCTTGAAACTATTTCCTCATTTTGATGTAGCCCTACTTTTAAAAATCAAATGTTACTCGTTACTTAGTGTGATTTTTGAAATATTTTTCTGAAAGTAAAAGAAATTGAATTTAAATGCATTATAGTCACTTATTATAGGGTCATGGTTGCATCTTGAACCTTTTCTTCAAGTCCTACTTCAAAGCAAGTAAAACTATAATTTACTCCTCTTCTTGCAAATGCTCAGACTAGCTGTTCTGAGGAGCAGTTGTTTCCCATGTCTGAAAATTAGCCTTTGTATTACAACTGACTGAGAGATGTAGCATGTTTGTGTGGGAGCATCTGATCATTGTATGCCTTCACAGATTTGCTAATCTCTCTTCCTCAGTAGGTTGTGGAAGACTGTAACTGCACTAATGTGCATGGAATTTCAAGTCATGTTCCAAGTTATTTCTAATATGATTATTTAATCTTATATTCCCCAATACTTTAAAAAAATGAATCAACTTGTAGACTGAATCTCCTTTATATCATAACATTACAATGTCTCACTGATCATCTTGGCACACCTAAATTGAAGGAGTGAATATAAGGACACTTTCATTTACCCTGAGTATTTTACCTCATCCATCCTAGTTTTTAGACTCCTAATATTTATTGACAATCATTGATACATTTACAGTGATCTAGTGATCACTATGTCTGTAGTGATCTAGTCAGTCTCATATTAACTAGTTAATATGTGCTTCCCAGTGGTTTTTTGTCTTACTGCTATTCTAAAGTGTGGAGTTCTTGTGACTCCATCACTACAAAACATCCTCCCCACACACTGCCCATCCACCTCATGGTTTTTTCCTGTATTGGCATTTTTTTGGAAATTGTACTTTTGGGCTCTCTCTTATGCAAAAGACCTGGCAGCCCTTCCCAGGTTTCTTTTTCAGTGCATGATTGGGCAGAGAGACCTCCTGTGCACAATGGCCAGCACAAAATGTCAAATGACTTCCATCTCCCGCTGGAGGTGACCTCAAGGAACTCAGTGTCACTTCTCTTCTAGCAGCAGATCATGGTCCTGGGAGAAGTTAGCACCCACCAGTTCATCTGAAATCCCATAACTTACAGGATATATTGGACAACTGTGGTTTGATGCTTTACATCATCCTTTGGAAAGCCACAAAGTGATGCATACCAGGTGAAGAAATTAAATAGACTTTTTTTTTTTTAATGGATATTTTTCCTCCTATTTCTGTACTTTCTCTGTAAGCAAATAATGCCCTAGTGGGACATGAGAATGAAGTCAGAATTTGCAACGGTGGCAGAGAAACTATTAAAAGTCTATAAATAAATATTTTTATTGCAACAGTGCTGCATGAGACAATACTTTCTGAAAACCATATTCACATCAAGATGGGCTGGGGGACTATGTTCAGTTACCGATGATGGTTACTGGGAAGAGTTTGACCGGGAGATGTATGCAGCCTTCTCAATATTCTTAATCAGTTGTGTAATTCCAAGCCCTGCAGTGTTGTTATCCCTTAAGAGAACTGCTTTCTATTTCAAAAGCACCAATTCTGAATATTAAATTGAAAGGAGATAAAAGTGGTAAAAGCTGCACAATTCTACCCTCTTCATTATGCAACAAGCTGATTCAGTATTTGCTTCTTTACATTTTTATGTAGATATAAAAGGCTACTTTGGGAAATCTGTAGCACTATTTTAAATGTCACTGAGCAGAGCTGAGCATAGTGATGACTCACCCTCAAAAGATTTGATTTAGTGCACATTGGCTTCCCAAGTGTTGAGTTCACCTTTTGGGCTATATCAACCACAGTGCTCAGATCTAATGTAAGGACCATTCACATCAGCAGGAGTCCTTCCTCTAGCTTCGGTGATCTTTGAATCAAGATCTTAGTGAGAAGGGATGCTCTAGAAATTTTAATATTATTAACAATGAGTAATAATTATCCATAATTCATAAGGGCCAACTGAAAAATCAGGCCTTGTTGTGCTATGCTGCACAGACAGTGGAATATAGTCTGCCATAAATGTATAAAAACAATCCAGATGATACAGTATTGGGAAGGGATGTGGTCCACCATGAAGATATATGCCATGACAATAGTAAATGTCATTTTAGTTCAATTTCTTTTTCAATAGGTTAAGAAAGACAAGAAAAAGGAAAAGAAAGAGAATTCTGAAAGAAAGGAGGATGAAAGAAAGGACTAGGAGAAGGAAGATTGATAGTTTAGAAGTGAAATTAAAGTAGAGAGTTTACAGGATGTGAAGGGTGCGGGTATTTAAGCCATCAGTCGGGTATTTAAGCCATCAGTATAGAATCAGGACTGGTATAGGACTAATCGGAATATTCCTACCCATAAATTATGTGAGAATCTTTAATTTGGACAATGTTTATCCAGAATGGCCTGAAAAGGCTCAAGTATCAATGGTCTTGCTTCAAGTATGATAGAAAACGCTCTCCACACCCCGATGCAATGGCTTCCCAGTCAAATAATTCTATGTTAGATAGCCCTTAAGTAGTCACCAGACTTAGGGAGTTACACGAGAAAAAATCCACTTTTAATCAATAATGTGGCCACATTTAAGCTTCTCAGAACTTTGGGGCAGTTTGAATTTGGATCTAGACTTTAAGGCATCCTGTGGTCCTGGGAAGGAAGACTTGCTTTGTTCTGATGTTCCATTGTTATTCAAATCATGGACTTACACTGGAGACGTTTATCTATGAAAGTTTGGTACAAGGCTAGTGAAATGGGAAATGTACATAACAACCTCATCTTCCTCCTCTTTTCAGGTAAGCATAAAAAGTCTGCATGAATAGCTAAAACATTGCTCAGTAAGGAAAGGAATTTTCCATCTTGCCATTTTAAAAATGAACATCAACATTTACTCTCACTTTCACAAGCTGCTTGAACCATTTCTATTAAGAAAATGGACTTGAGACTCTGCTACTTTAGGGAACCTTTGTATTAACTTGCTTAAGTTAAGGGGCTTTGGTGGCAGTGGATCTTCACAGTAGGATGTAGCTGTCGCTCTCAAGAACTCTCTGCCTTTGGTAGAGACACAGCATTGTGACTTCTATCTCCCTTGTAAAGCCCAAGAGACATCAGGGAAGGAAACAGGGAGAAGAAATGGGGCAATGCTGGAGAGCTGCTCCCTGGGAGGCAATGGAAAGCAGAGAATAAATTAGAACAGCTCTGAGTTTCTGTAATTTTCACAGTGGGTTGGACATGCAGAGTTGCTGAGAATTAACACCTATGTTTCTGCAGAAGCAAATCCTCAGAAGTGTCACAGTCTTTTGATAGAGATGGAAGCAGAAGGGCTCTACAGAAATGAAAAGGTGTCCCCTGGAAATGCTTTCAATGTGTCAAGGATTTAAGGTGAATGCTGTTCTCCCTGCAACAAACATATTAATTTTAGGTATCATGGATGCACAGAGAAGCTATGACATTAGTATATAAATACGGAGGCATGTGTTTACGCCTATAAAATCCTCAAGAAAAGTTTTAAAACCTTAAAATGTATTTAATTTTGCAGTTATTTTCTGAGAAGGAATCTCTGTAAAATAGAATGGAACTGCAGGTGACAGAAAGACACCACTCATTGACCATGTTCCTGTGGATCAGTGAAGGTTTAAATCTGTA
>NW_010294786.1:85444-96883 GCF_000700745.2 Antrostomus carolinensis
AGAGGTTATTTCAATGTCTAGCAAGAAGATGGATGTAAACTAGAACTGGCCAGTGGCCTGAAAATCCCTAGGGGTTTTGAGATGTGTGAGTGTTGAGAGCAGCTTCCTGCCTTTCTCATATCAGCATGCTGCTTGACTGCCAAGTAGTCCTTACACTATGAAAACCACCACCTAAGTGGACAACACTGTACTTGAACCTTGTGTCTTCTCCCTGAACGGAGGTTGTTACCTGCTTGCAGATGCCCTTCCATTTTCTCTTGTGCAGTAAAGACATCTAGTGTTTTTGTCCTGTATTTCATTTTTGGGATGCCCAGAGCCATGCTACTGTATGAGAATTTGGCAAGGTATTAGTGGTGAAGTGTCCAAGGACAGGACAAATTGCCAGATAGAGTCTGCTTGGGATGAACAAGAGGTGGGAGCAGATGAGGATTGTTTTGAGACAAGTGGGAAAAGATGGGAAGGATACAAAAAAGCATTTATGAGATGAGTTATAAATACAGTACCTGATGGCAGTAAAGGCTATAGGAGTGGAAGTGGAACTTCCCAGAGAAAACAAAGGGACAGAACTAGATGTGAAAAAAGACAAGAAAACAGTGAAGGAATGCCATACATCAAGCATTAAAGTGTTCTTTTTCTCCTTTCATTATTGAATCCTTTTAAATGCACTTAATAATACAATGGTAGAATTATAATACACTAATTGAACTCACTGTAAGACCTTGTGGAAAGATTATTAAATTCACCCAGTTCTGAGCAATTCAGTTACATCATAACAAATGTGGGCAGAAAGGAAAAAGCCCCACTTCTCCTGTGCAGTGTTAGCAATATATAAAGCAAAAGAGGATCAATTTAATACATCACCACTGCAATGTGAATTTCTAGAACTATTGAGCTGAAAAGTACAACCCACCAGTCTGGTACCATGAAAATGAAAGTTGATGTCTGCCTGGATCAATTTTATCATGAAAATAATGGCATCGCTCTGAGCACAAGATTTAAAGCCTTCGAGGCTTTGGGGAAGACACACTCAGTAACCTACACAGGAAAGAAGATTGATTGAGAGTGGCTGGAACACACATAAAGCTGACATTCTTACTCGTCTGGGCCTTTATCAAGACTGATAGGCTGAAACATTGTCTTTCTGAATGTTCCCGCTGCTTTCATATATAAGCTCCTGGGTTTGCATTACTCTTGAGGCTTTCACAACGTGTGTGTGTGATACATCTGATATATCACTGGATATGCCTTGATGGTGCAAAGAAAATGGTCTAAATTCATCCACCATCTAGATGCCTCAGAAAGGAGAGATTATTTTCACTCTTTAGTCTTCTTTTTATAAACAAAGTAGTCTAGATACCAACAGGTAAATGCTCTGAGAACAAACAACCTTTTGAGCAGGTATAATCTTTGGACACCCATCACAGCTTTGACTATGCAGGACCTTTTACTTGCTGCTGGTGTGCCTGACCCTGGCAAGCGATACACCTAGCTTACAACTTGCAAATCTCTGTCCCCTCTAGCTGTGCAGGGAGGTGGTACCATTCAGCAGACATTTGCCCTAGTTTAAAATTAAGTAACTCGTTTGTAATTACAAGTGTGAAGAAAAGTTAAGAAAGTGTGGCAGCGCACTAATATGAACCCAAGTTCATTTTAGGAAGTAAACAAAGGCTAATGAAAGTGCTCATAAAGAAAAAAAAAACCTTAATATGCTTTTATGAAAACATATAGTAATTATGAACATTAACAGCATCAGAGGCTGGTGCAAAGAGAGTTGCTTGGTATTTCCCTGAAGATAAAAAACCATCTGTGTGCATTAGGAATAATCATTTTTTGGTTCTCTGGGGTAGAAAATGATATGCAATTGCTAAGCCTCCATTTACTATACACAAATGTTACCCTGTGCGACAGTGGCAGTCAAAAATTGTTCCACACCTAATGGTAAAAAGCAAAAGCCTAATAAGAGAGATTCAGTAGTTACCACTTACGTGAACAACTCCAAGAAAAGCAAAAGATTTCAAGCAAATTAAATGAATTCTGTGGAATAGCTACTTTTCAGCACAACTTTATCCTACTTCACTCCAAAATGTACAAAAGTTTCTACAGTATTTAAAGAAGGAAGAAGGAGATGCAACTTGTACCACTGCAATCTTTGATTCCCAGTGATTAAGCCCTGCTTTGGTAGTCAGCTGTGGTCAGATGGCTTTGATGCTGAAGAGGAGATGTCTAAAGATCTTGTTTCTAATCTAGTTTTTGCCATTGTCTTTTGAATTACTGGCTCTTTCTTGGAGTTGTAAGATACAAATGCCAGTTTTTGGCTCAATGTACCCAAAATTATTTACTCATGAAAAACCACAATCTAAAATAACAAAATGTTTGGTAGAAAATGATAAAAATGTTCAATCTGCATATTTTTAGAAAAAAAAAGGACTTTTTACTCACTGAAAAGGGGAAACTGTGCCTTATACTATCATTTTAATATTTGGCTTTGTGTCCCAACAAAGGAGAAAAAATTAATTATCATCAAGGGAAGAACTCAGAAAGCTATGGTTTCAGGAACGCCAGCATTTTCTATCAAGATTGCAAACTTTCTCAAATGGACATATTTTGGTTAATAAGGTTGGCTTTGTGCATAGCTTTGCTCTGTTTTTTCATTACATGGAGTATACCTTTATTCTACCTCTCTTTTGTTCATGTATTGCTATTTGCTCTGTCTTTTTAGGTTAGTTATTTTGAGTGAGCTTTCAAAAGTTCTCGCCTGAGATCATTTACAACATACAATACAATGAAAGAGCATACAGGTACACAGTAGTGTTTTAGCTCAGAGCACAAGTGCAGTTTTCAAGCAAGTCTTCTGACTTGCCACAGTCTGGTTTGCATCAAGGAATGGTTTTGGAAAAAGCAAACTGGATTGCTTTTGAATGACACTGAACCTGAAACATAGGTGTTCTTGCTTCTAATAGGATTTTGGTGCTTTTAATAAGACTAGAAGAAGATGTGCTACATAAACTGAGAGGTAAATAGTGTGGCTCTGGGGTCTCTAGTTCTGAGAGTTTTGCTCCACAGTTACATACCTGTTGTGACAAATTACTTGCTAATGTAGCTTGTTATTCCCCAATCCCCTTAAAATCCAAAGAGACAAGACAAGAAAATACACATACACCCACAAAACCAACTGAGGGGTAAAATAATCATTATTTAACATAGGCAAGAAGCTTGGAATAGCTTGTTTTCTGGTTCCCTGCTTAGAGACCAGCCACTAGATGTCTAGTGTTTCTTTTACAAACTGTAAGTTATTACTGCATTTGAGATGGTGTCAGGGTGGAACTACTGAAGCAGGGAAGGTCTTAATTTGCCATGAAGGCTAATTAACATTATCCTGAAAAATATGGCATAATTAATAGTTTTCAATGTTCAGCACACCTGTTGAACAAACATACTGTCCAATACATATATTGACAGATAACCCAATGTAATCATTTCAGAAGACTAGAATGGAGACTCATTTTTTCACATATTAAATTAAAAAAAGATCAAGGGAATGTAACCATGAGTTTAGAACTGTCACCAAATAGATAATTCTCCAAAGATAAACCCACATATCCCCTTTTTGATGAGAAATTAACCTAACCAAAATGCAAATTCAAAGGCTTAGAAGTGAGTGTGTTATAACTGTTTATTCACCAATGGTCTTGCCATATATTCCTGGGTGTGTTTTTTAGTGCAAGAGGTGGCTTGAGAATCTTTTGGGGGCTGGGACTATATATTATGTTTTTAGTTAAATAACTAGTTGGGTAAACTGCTATTTGTAAGTGCTTATAAATAGAGAAACAGTTTTAGACTGGAAGGTTACATACAGTTTGGGTCATCCCAGAACAAGAAGGATGAACTTAACCTAGAAAATGAGCTGTGAAGGGATGCTATGATGGCATAGGAGTGGGGGAGCTCTTCACAATAGAAAAGACTAGAAAATTTTGGCTTGCTTATGCTAAGAAAATGAAAGATGAAAGGGAATTAAACACAAAAAAGGCCTTGAGCAAAACTAGATTCTGGATCAACCCTTTAACAGTGAGGTTAAAAAATCCACCAGACTGGATGATGGCACTTGATGAGCTTCTGAAAGGACTTTATAGACAGTAGTGTCTGAGAGAGCCATGGGCTACAGCTGTTGAACCAAGAGGTGTGATCCACTCTCAGCTTTCTAAAACTGTTATTTATTTCCATACACAAGGCCCTGGGAGCAGACTGAGGAGCCGATTCTGGCTTCCAGTCACACACCTCCTGCTCTAGGGCGGAAACACTCTGTGAGAGACTCAGCCTACTTCTCTACCTCAGCATCATTTCTTGGAGCAGTAGCAAAGTAAGAGTTGTAGATAAAATAGTAAATTATGATACTACTATAATAATAGTAACAGTGGAGCTGTTTTACACGTTGATAGACATCATCATTAAGCCAAACGGGAAAGAAAAATGAAACTCAAACCCAGCTGCTCAGAGAGAGCTCTTCCAAGTAAGAGCTCCTTCTCCATTCCACTGTGCCTAAAATGGGTTTCTTCTTGGCTGGGTCTGCCAGAGTATCATACAAAACTTTACAAAAGTCCATATTGACACTACCAAGACTTATTTTCAGACTGTCTTCCAAATTTATACGAGCAATCTTGTGCCATTCCCCTTCTCCTTTTTGAACAAATAAGCAAATACTTGTTGCTGAAATAAAATTTTAAAATTTCAAAACTAGCCCAATTCACTGTTTCAGTCGACGTCCATGCACAAATTCAGAGACATTTTGAAATCTACATTTATTACATGTTTCTGTCAGGCCATCTTTTGGCCTCCCAGAAAAGCTTTTTACTGCTTTATACACTCCCTTTGGATATTCAGCTGTATCTGTTGCTATTGATGGAGCTGTCTGAGTTCCCTTCAAGCTATGGTTTTTGTCAGGGAAATCTTGCATTCTAGATCTGTATTTGATTTATCTGAGATGCTGTCAAATCAATAAAGTTTCACTTCAGCTGCCAGAAAAAAATCTATGTGGTGGTTATCCTCAGGAGGATTTAATTAGTCATTGTGTAGGTGATGATAAGTGAATAAAAAAGTGAGCAAATTGGATCTCACACAACATGGCTTTTAATCAAGCTGGCCTGGACTGTGGACTGTGCCTCTTCATTTCAGTTTGTTTCACTTAAGGGTTTCTCTTCTCTTTCATGTCTAGGAAAAAAATCCCCACAACATAGGTCCATGTGTCAGGCTGGTCACCTTTGTAGCAATCACATTTTAATGCCTTTCTGGTACCAAAGCCAAGCTCTGCTGGTGCTGCCGCAGCAAGCACTAGTAGCAAAAGGGGAAAGGCAAGTTTTCCAACCAATTCAGTGTTTCTCTGCCACTTTGTAATGTCTCACACTCTCTTGCTCTTTCCTCAGGCAATAGGACTGTGAGCTTCAGAAATAAGTAAGTTTAATTCAGCTACTAATACTGAATTTATCTGCTTCTGAAATTATTTATTTATGTATTTTAAAATAACTGTATGTGAAAAGTTCTCAATTAAACACCCTGACTGTAAATCCTTCATCCACAGAGTAATTTTTGTATGCCTGGGATGAAGCCTGCATAATCATTACTGGCTTGCCTTAAAAAACAAAAGGGAAAACTTGACAAATGAAAATTAGCAGATTTTTTTGCCCCTAAAGAATGGAAAAAGCTTTACCAAAATTATTTTTTTTCAGTGAAATTTGGTATTTTCGTCAAGTATAAAAACATGAAAAAATGCCAGCTCTAGATATTTGATGCAATGTAGTCTGTGGACTATTGGTGTACGTGAATTAAATCTATGACAATCCAGGGGTTGCCTGGGCACTAAATAACATGTCTGAAACTCATTTTTCTCTTGTGTCCGGTGAGTTGAGAAGGAAGGAAAGTGGTTCAGCTGTTACAGCTTGAGGCTCAGGACAGAACCCCAGCTCCACCACAGACCTTCTGCATGCCCAGGACATGGGAAGCTCCTCGGGACCCAGGTACATTGCTCTCGGCCCAAATACAAATTTTCAGAACCTGTGATGGTAGCTCTTTTTAGCAACCAAATGTTTCCCCGGGAAGGGCCAAAGTGGCCAAGCTTCTGCTGGAAGAGCACAGAAGGGCTAATACTCCGACAGCACGCTTTTCCTTAACATTCCTGGTCCTTACGTCTGAGGTATATGTACAGCCCTGCATTTGGCAACTCATGCTTCTCTTGCAGTAAATGCAGGGTCTCAGCCCACTGAGGGCAAAACAGGTCTGCAGTGGCCTGGCAGGGCTGTTTTCTGTTCAAGAGATGCCAGGGAAGTGTCCAGCAAGCTCCAAGATGTAGGCTTGCTACTTCATGCTACAAAGAATTTTTTCATCCACTTACAAGCCCAAATCCTCAGCTGTCCCCTGCAATGGACCCTCTCTAAAGACCAGTGAGAATCTGCTCCCTCTTGTGCAGCACAGATGCTGTCCTGCTTGGGTCCCTGGGGTTGATATCTGTACCATTTCCTTGGCTACCTGAGATTATTTGAATGGTGATTTTTACCACCCAGTGCTGTGCCCTCCCTCTCCATCCATCCTACTGCTGATATTCCCTTTTGCATGGGATGCATCTTTGCCATAAACTCAATAAGCAAGGTGTTTGCTGGAAGAGAGAAGGGCCGTTCCTTAAGATTAGGATTTACTCTTTTCTGAGACCTATTTCTTATATAATTACTCCACACTAAGGGGGGAACCTCTTCCCCAGGAGGTTGTGAGTACTCCTTTCCCCCTTCCTTCTGCCGTCATCTGGTTGTCTCAAGGCTGCTTCCAGGTTTTTTCTGTCAGAGTAAGGGATTACTCCTCTCTCTCCCTCTGGCAGCTCACACCTTGGAAAAGCAGCACAGGGAACAGTGCTCTCACCACCTATGCTGGTCTCTGAGTGATCTTTATGTAGTGTCCAGCTTGCTGGCTGGCACTCAGAGTGCTTTTTGTGTTGAGTCATGCAAAGAGGAGAGGTGTGGAGAAATGTCTGCTCCATGAGCAACAGTCAGGCTGATGCAGAAATTGGTGCCAACTTGCTCAGCTCTATCAACAGTAAAGTGCTCGAGGGTAGCCCTTCAAGGCTCTTAATGAAATTAAAACTAAAGATGTAGACACATCTTTAGTTTTTAGTGTATAAAAAACTCCTAAATGGCTTGAGACAGGAGCTGAGAGGTGGTGACTGGGTGATCTAAATGTGTGATTTTGGCACTGATAGCTGCAGCTGTAAAATCTTGCATGAATTTTTAAATGGTTTTAGCTTATAAATCTTGCTGTAATTAATAGGGGCAAGGTACTTGCACATGAAGCAAGGGACTTTCACTTTAGTGCATTACCTCCTCACCTGTAATATGGGAAAGTATATAACAAGGTGCTGTATGGAATAGCACTTCCACAGTGTGGTGGGAACAGAAAGTGAGGAAAGCATGTGAGATGGTCAAAACTAGGGAGAAGACAAGCAGGGAATGTGAAGGCAAAAGGAACCACTTAAGGCAGAAGATATGAGTGCTGAAACCAGAGCTAACTTAACAGCAGATTTTCAACTTGATTTGGCCCATGAGTAAATCTTACCCAGATTGCATCAAGACATGAGGTAGCTCTTTCAATCCTGCAGAGATCTGTATTTTCTAGCATCCTCCCAGTCTCCTAGGGAAAGCTGCTGGTCACTATCAGAGTTACCAGTCCTGAAGTCAACATATAGCAGCTGCCGCAGTGCTTCCTGCAGAGCATTACTCAGCAAATTACCCAGTAGACCTCAATAGAAATTAATTAAATAGCCATGGCTTAGCCTGTAATGTAATCAATAGTCACATCACTGTGTTATGTGGATGTAATTGTCTGGTTGCAGAAATATTATTCAGCACAATGTGGTTTGGGTTTATATGTCATTATTTAATGATTATTAGTCCCCCAAGGATCAAAAGCTACCTTAAGACTCTAGCTGCCAGTGATGCTGGAATGTTTGACCTTCATACTAATGAACAACTGGTGAAAGTTTCTACATCTAAGGACCAGCTTAGAAACCCTTTGCTTTCAAGTTTTCATGCTGCAGGAAAGTATTTTGTACACAATTTTTTTTTTAAATGAAACTCACCTGCTGCTGATGGAGCTAACAGCTGGCTGCATGTGAGGAGTTTAACAGAGTGCTAATTAAAACCAATTACATGTTGATTGACCTGCCTTACCAATAAAACAACCTGGCCCACTTTGAATGCCTCATAGATCTCAGCTGGGGCTTGTCTACAGTGGAGGTTTGCTTTTGCCCCACTGTAGCTATCACTAATCCAAACCATTATTGATTGCACACCATCTTTTGCAATTTACTCTGATAGGAGTGTGTTCTTGTGCAGTCCTGCTGGCATACCAACACTGAGGTGAAAGATCACCCAAGGAAGAGGGACTGGCCTTCTGTTTTAACAAGGTAGAAATTTTTGTTGATGTGGGTTCTTCTGGGGAGTTCCTAATGGTGTGATCAATGGCATGTAATGAGCACAAGGGTGCAGCTGTCCATGCTGCGCTGTGATGCTGCCTGCATAAGCACTGGGATTTAGGCCTTGCTGACCCTTCTGCATTATTTTGGATTAAATAAGATACAAATTTAAAGAACAGCTCCTACTCCCAAGAACATCCTTAGGCAATTAAGTCCTTAACCATTTACAGCTGCCTCTGCAACCACTGCCACAATCAAGAGCAAAGGTTTCCTTTGAAATGGCATTATCTTTTCAGACTTCATTGATAAGTGATGTCATTTTAAAAGGGAACTATGGCCTTCATGTATAGTGCAGAGAAGCAGATAAACATGAAATACAGACATCATCTGTGTACACTTGTTTCTGCAACATATATTTTCTCTCTGATAAGTCTTAATATTTTTTAACAGATACTGTAAACTTCATTCTAGCTATGAAGTTCAGATTCAGATCAGGAGGTGGACTCTCTGAAGTATCCTCTTTTGTATAATACTAGCCATTTACACTGATATTATCTTGATACAACGAGACTAATTGCAGGGTATGTAGAAGGTATTTTCTTTTACCAGCCTTTCAGAATAATTCAATGTACTCTGTGATAACCATGAGCATCTCATTTTCCTTCTTTATAAGATACTACTCTAAGTACAGCAGTTTGCCTGTTCCTATTCATCTCCTCTCTGTGCTAAACTGTCCCATTCTCTTTGGTTCCTTTCATACAGAAACCACATCAGGCTCCTATTCATCTTGTTTCCTGCCTCTGCTGTATCCTTTCAAAAACTGGATGTATGTAATGCTGTAGCATGAGCATGATTGATGCTTTTTGTGGGACTGTGTAATCTCTACTTTCTTTTCCTCTCTTTAAAAATCAGGAGAGTGTTCAACTATTTTTCTTTTAAAGGCAATTAAATTCTGAGCAGAACTTTTCATTAAATGATCAACCATGTTGCTTGGGGACTTCTTAAACATAAGTGTAGCTGCATTCTTCATGTGCCAGTACAAAATGCCTGAGATCACACTACGCAGTCCTCCATTTTCTTGTATCAGATATTAGCACTTAAAATTTAACAACTGATGAGCACATTTTACATTGGCTGAATTTCTCAATTTTATTCCCTTCTGGGATTTTGATATCCCTGTCAAGGGATGTAGGAAATGAAGAGGACAGTCCTTCAGATGATGAATTATCCAGGAGTAGCAATAAGGCCTGTAATGTCTGTGCATCAGAGGCAGAGGAGGAGGAGAACAACTAGGGATTTTTAGTCCAGCAGGGTGAGCGACTCTGTGGTTATCCTAAATATAGAAAGATGTGGAGTCTTATTTGATGTGATGAAAAGGTAAATAGATTTGATTTACATGGAAAGGTTTTGGTAGTGGAGGGGCTGCAGGAGGAGCTGTGAGGGGACCAGGAGCTGCCCTCGTGTCAGACAGAGCCAGTCCCAGCTGGCTCCAAGACAGACCTACTGCTGCCAAAGCCGAATCCCTCAGTGATGTTGGGGGCTCCTCTGTGATAATGTATTGAAGAAAAGGTGAAAAATGCTGTACAAGCAGCTGTGAGAATGAGGAGTGAAAACAAATGTGAGAAACAGCCCTACAAATACCAAGGTTCATGAGGAAGGAGAATGAGGAGGTCCTGCAGGTGCTGGAGCAGTGATTCCCCAGCAACCCATGGAGTGGACCATGGTGAGGCAGGCTGTTCCCTTGCAGTCCATGTTGGAGCAGGTATCTAACCTGCAGCCTGTGGAGGACCCAATGCTGGAGCAAGCAGACATGCCCTGAAGGAGGCTGCAGCCCATGGAAAGCCTAAGCTTGAGCAGGCTCCTGGCAGGAGCTGTGGCCTGCACACAGAAGCCTACTCAGGAACAGTCTGGCAGGGACTGCAGCCCATGACAGACCCACACTGGAGCAGTCAGTCCATT
The DNA here is from genome assembly GCF_000700745.2 of Antrostomus carolinensis. Taxonomy (NCBI): domain Eukaryota; kingdom Metazoa; phylum Chordata; class Aves; order Caprimulgiformes; family Caprimulgidae; genus Antrostomus; species Antrostomus carolinensis. The sequence goes on from NW_010294786.1 coordinate 95,853, forward strand.
CCTGTAGGACTGTACCTCTTGGAAAGGACTTGCGCTGGAGCACTTCTTGCAGAACTGCAACCTGTGGGAAGGACCCATGTTGGAGCAGTTCATGAAGGACTGTATCTTGTGGGAAGCATCCCAAGCTGAAGCAGGGGAATAGCGTGAGGAGGAAGGAATGGCAAAGACGAAGTGTTATGAACTGACTGCAACCCGTATTCCCCTGCACTGGTCAGGAGAGGAGGACGTAGGAGAGCCAGGGGTGAAGTTGAGCCTGGGAAGAAGGCAGAGGGAGCAACAAGGTTGTTTTAGTTCTGTTTTTTATTTCTCACTATCCTACTTTGTTATTAATTGGCAATAAATTAAATTAGTCTTCCCCAAGTTGAGTCTGTTTTGCCTGTGACAGTAATTGTCTCTCCATATTCTCAACCCACGAGCTTTTAATCTTATCTTCTTCCCCTGTCCTGCTGAGGAGGGGGAGTGAAAGGGCAGCTGGGTGGGCACCTGGCAGCCAGCCAAGGCCAACCCACCACAGTAGGTAACACATAAATACCTTATCATTGATCCGTAATATTTAACCATAGTGGCCTTCCTATAGATGAATATAGAAGGACATGCCATGCGCTTCTGGTCAGCTTCTTTTCTACCTGATCCTGTCTGAATGACCATGCACAAGTTTAAGTCAGAGGAGACCTTCCTTATTATATTTCTCTTCTTTTCATTCAGACCACATTATATGAACTTGTGGTACATGAAGCAAGCAAGGAAAGTATTGTAGTCAGAACTCTGAAGGGCTTTAGTATTGCATTAGTGAGCTTTGCTCCCCTTGGTATAATATAAAAATGGCAAAGATGGTATGGAATGAGCATTTTTAATAACTCTCCTAAGTGTTCTATTAACTGCCGTGTATCATACAAATGAGATGCAGAAACTAGGGAAGCATTTTCAGTTGCTGAGTAAAAACAATTTAGGGTGTAAATGTACTTCCAGATCTGCACATAGGAATCCTGCCAATTAGGCTTCTGTTCTCTCTCTCTCTCTTTTTTTTTTTT